>NC_061821.1:13978270-13988270 GCF_019202785.1 Penaeus chinensis
GCACAAGACGGTTCTCCACGACTTCCATGTTGCCAACGAGGGGAAAATGGTTGAGTTTGCTGGGTACTCCATGCCTGTCCAATATGGCAAAGTGGGCATAGCAACCTCGCACAAACAAATACGAACCCAGTGTGGGTTGTTCGACGTGTCACATATGTTGCAGAGCAAGTTGCATGGCAAGGACAGGATCAAATTCATAGAGGGACTCATAGTTGGAGACATCGAAGGCCTCGCGGACAACACAGGAACGTTATCGCTTTTCACCAACGAAAAAGGAGGGATAATCGATGATTTGATATGCAGCAAGACGGATCAAGATTATTTATATGTAGTTAGTAACGCAGGTTGCAAGGAGAAAGACCTGCAGCACCTGAGAGAACATCTGGCGAGCTTCAAGGCTGGCGGAGGCGATGTCGAACTCGAGATCATCGACGACCACGGTCTGGTGGCTGTGCAGGGCCCCGGGATGGCCAAGATTTTGCAGGTGAACTCCTTTGTCATTGCTCTCAACATTAGTCACTTTTGTAGGGAGTAGGAATCTAGTAGTATGGTTATATCCTTTATTAGGAGTTACATTTATACAATAGTTCATTATAAGGTATAGGTAAAGTTCTGACTAGCCGTCTTTAAACCGGAAAAAAATATATGCATGTGATAGAGCAAATAAATCTAAGAAACTTATCTTCTATGAACTTCCGTCGCAAATCAGAAATAACGAAGTTATTGGACACGCAAGTGTCACAGAGCCCCGAATGAAAAACTATCTCAATATTTTAAAAATCGCCATCCGATATCCTTTCCTACTTTATGTAAACAAAACAATGATACCGTTTTATTTTGGTTCATTTATTGTAATACTTTCATTTCGTAACTAGAAAAATTCCGCATAAACTTACATGAAGGTGATTTTCTTTCTACATTAAAATGTCTGACAATACACGAGTAATACCATCATAAAATCGAGTATTTACAGTAATTATGACATTTCTTACTCTGCGCAAATCGATGTGTCTGGTCCATATTACGGGCAAGAGGGAACTGAAGAATTGCGCGCGATTTTCAAAATCAACAACGTTACCGCATGAACAGCGCACGAAACCTTTTGAAACTTTTATTATATACCACATGCGCGTGACATTTGTCACGAGAGCCAATAGCATTACAGGAAATGCTATAAACCAATCACATGCCATCATTTGCGCCACACGTATGTATAGTGGGCAAGGAGAGCAAATATACCAATCTCTGCTCAAAATGGATCTCAGGTGTGTAGGTTGTGACCCACATTATTATAGAGTTATATCTGATTATTTTGAAAAAAATGATAACGCTATAGAGTTCCTGAGGGCACACGGTGTTTTGCCAAGAGCGGTAAGTTGCCCGCATTGCGATTTACCTTGCAAATATCGTGAAGATCGACATATGTGGTATTGTGGCAGATGGAAAAAAATAGCAAAGACAAAACGGCGTAAAAGTTGCGTTTTCTCGACCAGCGATTACAATGGCACGTTTCTGCAGGGGACACATCTCGAACCTTTTAAAGTAATTTTATTTGTGAATCATTGGCTACAAAAACATTGGGATCACGCACAAATTATTAAATGTATTGGCATTTCTAAGCCAACTAGCGTAGATTGGAGGAGTTTTTGTTCTGAAGTAACCGAATATTGGTTACAAAATCAAAATTCAATAGGAGGTGCTGGTGTAATAGTTGAGATCGACGAGACGCTGCTCGTGCGCCGTAAGTATAATAGGGGCAGACAGTTGAGCCAGGTGTGGGTCTTTGGGGGTATTGAGCGTGTAAGTAAAAAGAAATTCGTTGTGCCATTAGTTGGCACTGACCGCAGTGCAGACACGCTCATACCCCTTATTAAGAAATATATCAAACCAGACAGTGTGATATACAGTGATGGATGGGCTGCTTACCGGAACCTACAACATCATGGTTACAAACATCTGAGTATTAATCATTCTGAGAATTTTGTAGACCCAGACGACCCACAAATACACACACAAAACGTAGAAAGGTTATGGAGGGACCTAAAGGAATGGGTCAAGCGGCCAGGTATTAGGGCCGCTTACATCAACCAATACCTGGCCCGCTATTTATTTATAAAATCAAATCAAACATCTCTGATCCATTCCTTCTTTCTACAAGCGGCAGAGCTGTATCCGCCGCAAGGCGGAAAAGAGAGAAAGATCGACTCGCCTGCCCCAGTCCCTCTAGACCTTTCATCTTCAGAGAGCGAGTGAAATCCGGTAAGAGTTCACACTTACCTGATTGCTTGTATGCATATAGTCCAAACAAAAACGTAATACAAAACAAATACCATTTTTTCGCGCACCTAAAGACAAATTTCTTCTGAAATAGCGATAATAAATTAATAATGTGTGAAACAGATAAACAAGGACACCATGTATAACGACCAATTATTGACAACTTAGCGATTATGCGGTGTTACAGACTGAGAAATTCTAGCCAATGAAAACTTCAGGCAATGACGTCAGAGTTTTCTGACCAATCAAAAACAGTTTTTCGGAAAGCCCTGCCCTCGCCCATTGAAAACGTTCAGTGTGTATCTGTCCGGTGGCCAAGGAAGTGTAGGTGTGAAAAAAAAAAAAAATATAGAAGCCGGCAGAAATGTTTACAAATTGCGAAATACACGTATAACTGGAAATACACGTATAACTGGAAATATTGCTACGCCGAGGACGTGTTATTGTAAAGCTTAATAACGGAGACGGGACGATATAAGGTTAGTAAAATTTAAGTAACGTTTAACGAGAACCGGCGAAATCTACATAGTTATTGCACGAAGTACATTTCAAGTAATAAGCCAATTAATGTAATAAAAATGCATACTTTTAATAGGATAATAATACATGCATTATTAATACAAATTATTTACGATTTGGCTATTGCAACCGACCGCAGTGGGTGTCGTGGCCGCGCGCGACGAAATCAGGCTAAAGCTTTCATAATTCCGCGGGACGAGCAATAAGGCTTGGCTGCGAGGCCTGAAGCCTCGCCACGGCCTCCGAAGTATTTTCGGCTCAGGCAAAGGTCAATAAGTTCCATCTTACATTTTAAGACCAGTATAAGTATTGAACGGTTACCATATTTGACGACAATCATCACTAAAGTTTGCAAGGTGTGTTACAAAAATGTGTAAGTTTTTTGTTTGAGAATAAAATTCACGGAGACTGCGTGTGCCGTTGCGGCACGGTCTCCGTGCGCGACACGTAACTGTCAGTAGCGCTTTTTTTTGTTTCTTTGCTTTGTATTTATTATCGCAGTCAATCAAAATACCGTTGTTATTTGAGGAACTATTAATGAAGCTTGTGTATGAATTTGAAACGGTCATCTGGAAACTTTCGAAACGCATTTTCATATTAAAAAGTTGATTGTGCCAAAACATGGTTTGATTCATTTGTATTGTCCGTCAATCAGGCAAAAAATAATCCTGGATTTAACCGCCGAATTGTATACCGTAATTGCATACGTGAAACATGGCCACTGTCCCCGTAGAGTTTCAGCAAGCCCGATTTTAAGTTAATTTAGTGTTTTTCTTGTTTTTCTGTGTGTAAATCATGCTAATTACCCTCCCATAATACAGTGCGAAGCCGAATCTTACACATTTGATCAACTTTGCCGTCGGGGAATACAAGTTCCGCTACTCATCAACGAGTCAAATGCGACGGAAAGCAACAGCATAACAGCGTTAAACTACGAGGGGAGATTACACTCCAAAAAAAGTGGTTTCGAAAGTCGGAGGCTGGATGAAACTTAACATTTACCCATTATAATACTGAGGCCACCAAACTTCCACTATATATATTTTGGCATATAGAACTTGAGCTGGTTCCAAAAATGACAGTAAAGGATAGTGTACAAACTTTATCTTACCAGGTTTGTTAGCCATACCTACAGCACCAACAGGTGCTGTAATTGACACAAGGCTATTGATGGATAAGTGGGTTGCTAGTAATCTTTGCCAAGAAAAATGCATAGGTAATCAGTCAGTTCAAAAATTAAATGTCAATGAATAGAAAAATCAATTTGAGCTCCTTAGGAAATTGACTACAAACAACTGCTGAGATGTGGCATTTGTTGAAAGACCACAGGTCCAGATGTCATATATATGAGTGTTTATCTATAAATGTAAATGTCATAGTTATAATTCACTTGCTTGTGCTGGGAAACAACATGGATGTAAAGTTAGTAAGGAAGAGCATTTGAAAGAGATTTTAGTGTTTGTGTTTTTATTGATCAAATTCCATTTTTTTATAAACAGATAGTATAAGAAATGGTACTCATAATTTCTTTTCTCTCTTTTAGCCTTTAGTGGAGGGAGACTTGAGTCAACTCTATTTTATGACGACCCAAGAGATGAAGGTTGCAGGCATCCCCTGCAGAGTAACAAGGTGTGGTTACACGGGGGAAGATGGCGTTGAAATATCCGTCCCTAATGATAAGGTATTGTAGGGCATTCATATAAAAAAGATGTTTTGTTTTGCAGCTTATGGAAACTGGAAACTTTTGCCTCACCAATATGTAAATTATATTCATATATATAGAAATGTGTAAAAAAAAATTCTAAAATTTGTTTTGGACTTTGAGATTATTGTTTTTTGTTGTAGCTACTTAACCCAATTAGCATGGGGGGCAAGACTATAATGCCATGGCCAGTGTAATAAAAGTTCATGAATTGTCTTTACTTATAGATTGCACTACAAGTGCTTAGTCACGAAGGAGTCAGCTGTTAGTCTTACCTATCTCGTATGTTTACCCTTTTCCTTGATTTTTGGAAAGCTTCATTTAATTAGTTTATTGTCTTTGATATTATTAATACTGTAATAACAGTTCAATAATCATAATTACCACAATAATAATAATAATAATAATAATAATAATAATAATAATAAATGAGAATATAGTACAGTGAAGTCTTCAAACTGTACACATGTTGATCATGATCAAATTGACTCAATGGATCCACTTACTTCACAGCAATCACATGGCCCAAAATACAGACAATAGGCCTACATGAACATCTGCTCAGACAGGTGCATGGCTTGTAGGCTGGATGTACACAAACACTCATGTCCAGTGACAAGGACCTATGCTTCCTCTTTACAATATTATTTTTTCGTTTCATGCCTAAGCATTTTTAGCTTTTTTGCCATTTTTCACAGTCCAAGTTTGTTAACACCAAAAGAGTCTAATCATCCTCCAAGAGGATTGTGCACTTATGGCGAGTCTTTCCTGTCACCACAGACTCCAGCCAAAATGCTCACAGCAGAAAGTTCACATTACCCTGGCCCACAGCCAGTTTTTCCCATGTTACCCACCCCACAAGCACTTATGGCGAGTCTTTCCTGTCACCACAGACTCCAGCCAAAATGCTCACAGCAGAAAGTTCACATTACCCTGGCCCACAGCCAGTTTTTCCCATGTTACCCACCCCACAAGCACTTATGGCGAGTCTTTCCTGTCACCACAGACTCCAGCCAAAATGCTCACAGCAGAAAGTTCACATTACCCTGGCCCACAGCCAGTTTTTCCCATGTTACCCACCCCACAAGCACTTATGGTGAGTCTTTCCTGTCACCACAGACTCCAGCCAAAATGCTCACAGCAGAAAGTTCACATTACCCTGGCCCACAGCCAGTTTTTCCCATGTTACCCACCCCACAAGCACTTATGGCGAGTCTTTCCTGTCACCACAGACTCCAGCCAAAATGCTCACAGCAGAAAGTTCACATTACCCTGGCCCACAGCCAGTTTTTCCCATGTTACCCACCCCACAAGCACTTATGGCGAGTCTTTCCTGTCACCACAGACTCCAGCCAAAATGCTCACAGCAGAAAGTTCACATTACCCTGGCCCACAGCCAGTTTTTCCCATGTTACCCACCCCACAAGCACTTATGGCGAGTCTTTCCTGTCACCACAGACTCCAGCCAAAATGCTCACAGCAGAAAGTTCACATTACCCTGGCCCACAGCCAGTTTTTCCCATGTTACCCACCCCACAAGCCAAATTTCTTCATAACATAATGGCCACATCATCCGGATCGTAGGGGTTAATTCTTCTTTACAAATGTCCTGCCTATTGTCTAACCATGGTTTTTTATTAGTTTTATAGATCAAATAACTTTTATTTTCAGTTTGCAACATAACCGAGAATTCATAGACAACTTGATTCCATGTTCTGTTAACCTTTTTGTATTTGGAGAAACAAAACTGTGAATGTATCATTAATTTATTATTATTCCTCTCTTATGACAATCAGACATTGATGTAGTTTCTAACTGTATCTGATACTCGTGCCAGTGACTAGGTATGTGAAGAAATTTTTACTAGTGTGTTTTTCACTTGCATTATTTCCAGGCTGTAGAACTCTGTGAGACTCTGGTTGGCGCAGATGTTCATCTTGCTGGTCTTGGAGCACGAGATTCCCTAAGGCTGGAAGCTGGACTCTGCCTCTATGGAAATGATATTGATGATGATACCACGCCCATTGAGGCGGGCTTGGCTTGGACTATTGGGAAGAGACGTAGACAGACTGCTGATTTCTTAGGAGCTGAGGTGATGGGGATGCCTAGTTAATCTCATGCAGAGGCATATATACAGAATATATATGCAGACTTGAATATATTTGACATATGCACGTGTACCCTCACGCATACATACACATGCACAGATTTCTAGAATAATATGAATGACATAATATAGATAATATAAATGAAATAATTCAAAGAGAAATTTGATACAATATGTAATCTAATATTCTAATAGATTAGAGAATAATGATAATTTCCTTGTACAGATCATACTGAAACAGCTAAAAGAGAAGCCAAAACGCAGACGTGTGGGTCTAGTGTGTAGTGGACCTCCACCCAGGGCACACTGTCCAGTTCTTGATGCTGATGGTAGCCAAGTTGGTGAGGTGAGAGAGAATACTGTTGTATTATTGACTTACAAGAATTTTAGATATTTAAGGGTTACCCTTTGTTGCAGACTTCCAGGATTGAGTAAAATTTGATGTGCTTTAGAAGTGGGGTCTTTGCTCATTTACCTTTATAGTTTATTTCAATCCTGTTTTTCCTTTACAAATTTATGTATTCCTAAGTGTATTTTGTGAGGAGAAGAAATGAGAGAGAGAGAGATACATTGCTAAGATCAGTGTTATGAATGTTACTAAACATCCCTTAATGAAAATATGTTATTTCAAGTTCAGCTTAATGAGTTATCAGACTAGGGGATGGTTTAGGATAAATTAAGATTAAACATGTCAATGTTAGTATTTAAATGAATGAGTGAATGTACTTTATTCATTCATGACATTCAGCATGCAGCAATATAGGAAAAATATTTATTTACTTATTTTTTTTATTTATTATTTTTTTCTTATTTTCCAGGTTACAAGTGGTTGTCCAGCCCCATCATTAGGAAAGAATGTTGCCATGGCTTATGTTCCAGCTGCCTTGGCAAAAGCAGGCACAGAGTTGTTTGTTCAAGTGCGAAAAAAGTCCATCCCAGCTAAAGTATCAAAGATGCCTTTTGTCACCTGCCATTATTATACCAAGAAGTAGAAGCATGCACAGATTGAAAAAGATTTTTTAAAGATTTTTGAAAAATCTTCCTTTTTGAATTTCTTGCTAAATGTGAGTGTGTGTATATTTGTTGCTAATGTTTACTTTTTCTTCTTTTTTCTCCTCTCTTTCATTCTAAAGGAATACTAAGTTTTACATATGATTATGGATATTACTGAGTTATTGATAGTGAAGACTTTAGTAATGGTGCTGCTTATAGAATAATATAGTGAAGGTTAGTAAAGATAAAAGATGTTTTTTAAGATCAACAATTTTTTTTTATCAAGGAAATTTTTATACATACCTAATATAGTGGAGTTATATTTCAGTGCTTGCACACTTTTATGTGAGTGGTATTTCGTATTGATACAAGGTTATTCAGAATTGATAAAATTAATAATACATTAAATTGAAGCAGATACAAGAGTATAATAAAAATGACAAGGTTAAAGATTTGATCACTGATAATTTTAATAGGGAGCTTTACTTTTAGTTAAACTCAGCCGTGCCTTTATGCATCTGCAAGCAAAATGCTCACATACAAGGCATATGTACAGTGTTTAAGTAAGAATTGCTGTAAAATGGCTTCATATATATAGTTTTATACAATATTATAAAAAGTGCAATTTATATTTTTCGTTTTCAGTAAAGTACTTTATTATACATATCTTAAAGTTTCTGTCTTTGTGTCTGCAGTCTTACCAGACTTTACAAAGTGTGTGAAGTTTTTAAAGAATAGAAAATGAAAAGATGTGTACACACTGCTTCTCCTTTTTTTGAAATTGGAAGATCAGTAATCTGATATAGTATAGAAAATAATTTGAAAATACAGATAGTTCTATCACCATTTGATAATCTACTTACTGTCACCATGAGGCAGACAAACAAGTCCTATCTTCAAGGAAATACAAAGCTATCCTACTCCTAAATGCATGGATACATGCAAAATGCACATTCATAGAGGCTGTTATTTTAAAATGGTTTATGAAATGAGCCTCAGTAATCAGTTCAAAATTTCTCAAGAAAACTACCAATAAGTGCATTATCAAAACCCAACAAATGTGGAACCGAGAGGATTTCAGATAAAAAATTACAGATTCTCCTGTATTTTTTCCTTACATTAGTGGAGCAGTCTATAATAAGGATCCAAGTGGATTTCATAACAAGGGCATATCCAGATTTTGTAGTAATTTTCCTTTAAGGTAGATGGTTTGTGGAAATCCATCAGTGACATAACCAGTTTCATTCAAAGACTTTTGGATATTGATTGGAACAATTGCATGATACTCATTGGCAGTACACAAATAGAACAAGTTTGAGATATCACTACTGCAATCTTGCTGACCATTTTTCATCCTGTTGTAGTCCCACCTGAAAAGACCTGCCTTTCTATTCTTACTCATTTTGTGGTGAATGGTCACATATTTTCCATTAGATGATACACAATGGAATAACTGCTCAAAATAGTAGATTTATAACTTAGAAGCACAAATGTAAAGGCAATAGTGTTGCAAAAGAGTCATTAGGTTGTACAAGATAACTTGGAAAAGTGGATAAATATCAATATTTTTGTGAATACATTTAGATTCTGATTTTATGTTGCCTTTTGTTCATTCTTAAATTATTGTTAAATTAATGTTACCTTTTCACCAACCCTTGTAGTCTTCTGATATAGGGTATTTTGTATAAAAGTAAAAAGCCATGTTAGTACTAATTCTCAAAAACACATATATGTTGTTAACTCAAGAAAATAAAAGCTTTATCTTGGTGACAAAGTGTTCTTTAATAGAGCAATATGTTTATTTTTTTTTTTTATCTGTGTATTTTCTCTAGCCGATCAGGCCATTGGAAGCTAATCATAAAAGAATACTCTGTTTTCCTCATGCCTATTTTTTGTTGAATTTTCCAGCTATGGAATGAGGATGCTGATTAGTATATACCTTTACTTAAGTGCAATATATATACATGTTTTGTACAGGTATTGATGTTATTTTTATTTATGTTGATAACAAATGAATACCTTTTTCCTTATTGGAAAGAAAGAGTTGGATTGTTATTTTCTTCTTTTCTTTTTCTTAATTGTTTATGGTGCTAATTTTCTTTTGTTGTCTTTTGTTAATGCTTTAATTTTTGTTGAGGTGCTATTTACTTTGCACCTTTTTTTTACCCTCTAATGGAATTTCACAAAATTAATTATTCTATAGTTGTTTTATTGTTGACCTAAGCTAAATTGAATCCTAAGTGAACAGAAAAATTTAGCATCAAAATATAATACAGTTTGACTGTGCATTGCATATTCATTTGATAGTTGTTCATACAAAGTGCACTCTGGGTATCCTGTACTAAGGTAGTCTTAGCCAGGGTACCTCGCCTAGGAGAGAGCAAAACAGAGAAGTCAAAACT
>NC_061821.1:13993270-13995770 GCF_019202785.1 Penaeus chinensis
GCAAATAAGAAAACAATGGTTAAAAGCAAAATAAATGTGCTAGACATCTAAGGTCATGTAGCACTATAGTAAATGGTAGTAAAGGGTGGTTGAGTTAGTGATTAGTTGTCAAAGCTGGGCAATGGGTTAAGGGTTAAGATCGGGTAAGGTAATGTATAGGGGTTAGATCAAGTGAAGGATGTATATGCATTTGAGGAATGGAAATAGGTTGTCAAAGCAGAAAGTGTGAGAAGTTGTGGGAGGGATCACGAAAGATCGGTCCCATTTGGCTGGGCTAAATAGATTATTTAAGAATTTTGTAGAGATGGGGGTAGTAGAAGGACGGGGGCATGTGGAAGAGGGAGTAGTGTTGAGGGAAGTAGTGTTATGAGGAGGTGGACAATAAGGTTGTAAGGTAGTATAAGGGAGGATGGGGTAGTTGATGAAGAAGGTTGTGGGGTTATAGTTGTTGAAGTTGAGTATGTTGGGAGAAATGTCTCCTGGGGTGTTGATTAGGGTGGATACTGTACTAGTCGGCATTGAGGAGGGTGTATTAGTTATAGTGTTCAGAGCCGTGGTCAAAGGAGAGCCTGGGGTCAGGGAATCGGGCGAGTTTGAATTGGTGGAGCTATTTGATGAAGAGGCAATTGCCTCTAATAATGGTATGGTTAATGGTTAATGGTTATTCATTGTTGGCCATGATAAGCCTGGAGTATGTTGGGGAGAGAAACGGTCCACCCCTTAGGGTCGCTTGAGGGATAAGGGCTAGACAACTAAAGCAGGGGAATACCGTGCCCATGGCTCCCTCAGGCCGGTCAGGACTGGCACAAAGTCAGCCTTTCATCCTTTCAGCACGGCTCTCACACCTTAGAAAGTGGATAGTAGAAGGGGTTGGTGAAGGGACAGAAAGGAAAAAGTAGGAGGGGGAAAAAAAGACCATGAAAAATTTGTTGAGTCGAGGACTGAGTCCCAAGGTTGGGGAGTTCCCCAGCATTGGGTCCTAGTCTCCGCCCCCTAAGCCCCCCCATGACAACAACGGGCAAGGGATTGGGGGGGGTCTAAGAAAACAATTAGTATGAATTAATTACATATCTTGCATGGTTAATTTTTTTTTTTCCTACATTAATCACTATGCATTCTTTTCAAGTCTGGGGGATAACTAATGATACATGTATTCAAGAAGACATTTATTTTGTCATTTCTTTATAATGAAATTAACTAGAAGTGAGAAAGAAATGACCACAGATACAGAAAATAGGAAAACACAATCAAAACTTTCACAAACACTAAACTGGTCTACTGTTACTTTTAGGAAATTTCAATATTTGTCTAATCAAATTATGTAATATATTTATATTATAGGTTATCGTATCAAGAAAAAAAAAAAGGAAAGAAAATTTAACATTACAAATATGAATATTCTTGCTTTCCATATGGAAATTATTATCTACATAAATGGCTGATTTGTACATTTCCATACAGTTTACATATTCATAAAAATATGCATCAAAATACTTATATTAGGAAAAAAATATGTATTACTTTCATCCTACATTTCTATATTTCTAAAACTTATGAAAAATAAAAGCCAAGAACATGCAATGGAATAAAAGTACTTAATAATTGATAATTCGCAATTAATAATAATAATAATCATTGTTATAACTATACATTTTTTTTTACTGAGGATAATAATGAAAATAATGATAATAATAATAATAATGCTCATAACCAAATATTGATAATAATAATAATAATAACAGGAATCCCTATCATAATCATAATAACAACACCAATAATAAAAATAATAATATAAGATAAAATAATAATCATACCAAAAAAAAAAAAAAAAAAAAGAGATAAAACAAATTATGAGAATAACTAATAATAATGATTTTTGTTTTTGTTTAATGGATGAATATGAGTTGTAACATGGAAGAGACATTACTATAATTTTTTTACAACCATTTTGTTACTCAAAAACTTTGCTTCGCATTTTTACACCTTGAGAATATCAAACATTCTTAAATTAAACACAAAAAAGACATATTGGAACATCAATACATATAAAATAAATACAAGTGGAAGAGTATTTACAGTCTGGAGATGCATTGCTCTTTGTAACTTTTCAGAAAAAGTTTTAATGCATAAGGCACAAAATGCTATATAATTAGAGTATAATCCTGTCATGTCTTTATCTCTCTTAAAAAAAAGCAGAAAAAACAAGACACTACAAAGAAAACCTTGACATAATTTGTTTATATCATATAAAAAAGTTTACATACAACATGTTTTCAAAATATTCCTACTGATCAACTAATCACCACACATGGTATATACTAAATTAAGATCTATCACATTTGGCAGTGCTTAGTTTTACTGACTGGAATTAACTGTAAAATTTCACTACATACACAACATTCTTATCACTTATCTAATTGTCTATCTCTCACTACCTATTGTACTGGTATTATTAAAAAAAAGAAAAAGAGAAAAATCTGATCTGTGTGCCAAGAGCATG
>NC_061821.1:14003270-14008270 GCF_019202785.1 Penaeus chinensis
AATATCTTTCATCAAGGATGGAAAAAAAAAAACCTTGCAAAAAACAAGAACAAAAACAAAACCTAATAACAAATACCTATTTCAACTAAAACCAGTTTTTTGGCTAAAAATTTAAATAAAATATTGAAAAGATTACTTTACAGCTCCATAAAAAATATAGAAAATCAAATTTCCAAAATCAAGTCATAAATAAAACAACTGTACAACACCATTGCATACTCAATATAGGAGTAAAATTTAAAAAAAATAGTGTACTAAAGAACTGACAATAGTTAACTTTTTACAATAAAGTAATGCATACTACTTGTATGAAAATAAACACTTCATTACTAACCTTATGAGGAAATATGCCAAGCCCAGTGTTAATGTGAAGGAAACCACTAACAAGAGCATCTTTCTCATTCCAGATATGAAGAACTGTTTGGCCTGTTCCTCTCACAGTCACCTGTAGGGTATTATTTGTTCCCCCACGTTTCACATCTACGAGATCAAATCTGGAAAAAAATATTCTCATTATCATCAAGGCAGGGGGTACATGATATGCAGATTTACACTTGAGTAGATGGCAGTAAATACACAAAGACACAATATTACACTTAACCCATTGGTGACGGGTGTAGAAAACTAAAAAAAAAAAAAAAAACTATATGCTCTGGCAAGCCACGGCAACGCGCCGACTTTGAACGCGTGAATTCGGTACATCAAGCCGAATCACTGCCTCGGTGCGCTTTTGCGCGCCGCCGTGGCGGACAGCCGCACGCCACATTTCAAATATATTGTTATGTTGCCTATAGGCGTGACCCGTCGGCAAGGGGTTAAAACCAAATATGTACAGCCTGACTTTACCTTGATGATCTAAAGGTAGGGTGAGCATTTGTGGCATGAAAAATACGCCCACGGTTGTCATGGTATGTCAGATGAAGCATCATAGTTACACCAACTGGGACTACACTGAGGGATTCTCCTGGCAAAGTGCTCATAAACACCTCTACACCTGCTTGTAGGTAGGTCATTTTCTTCACCTTTAAATACAAAATAATTGGAATTAAACTTGTGATAAATTTCCCTTTAAGTGAATAATTGATATACATCAGGCACAAAAGCACTTACTATAATTAAAGAGCAGATTAAAGAGTTTTCCAGTTACATGACAATTACTATACATCAAGTATAAATTAACTATTTTGGAGATTACAAATAACTATGGAATTATTTTTTCATTTAAGTACAAATTAACAAAAAGCTTTATAACATGTTTTACCTCAACTAAGATGGAAATACTTTGTGTGACTCCAAAGTTCTCCTCAACTGTGACAATCACTGTAGCCTGACCAGTTGTGCTGCCAGAATTAACAACACCATCGGGGCTTACAGTAATTACATCTGCTGCTTTTGCTGAATCTCTTTTACATCCTTCAACTGCATATGACAATTTTCCATTACCATCTCTGGAAATTAATTGTTTAAAAAGTTGTCAAATTTTGCAAAAAATGCACTACTATACTATAAATACACTAATGTAACTAAAGCTGTCAAAGTATATTTATAAGAAGATGTATCTTAAATCATTCCCTTCAGGTTACATGTATGTCATGTCATGCTGGGAATGGCCATTTCAACAGGGGACATGTATGTCATGTCATGCTGAGAATGGCCATCTCAACAGGGGAAATGTATGCCATGCCATCAATATCTTACTCCAATCATAGTTTATACCCTTTCTACGAAACAGACTGCACCACAGTGGCCACAAAATATTCCACATATTATTGTACATGTTTCTATCAAAGCCATAAACCAGGAAAATATGTAAATAAGTGTGCCATTTACCCTTGCATGAAGCATATTACCATGTGTATGCACCCCAGAGTTAGGGCCTTTCAGCAGTTTAAGCAGCCTGGAGGTACTGGATTAAACCAATGCTTCCAGATGACATGTAGTTCAGGTCATGGCTGACTTGGTAGTAAAACCAGGTTAGGTGCTATTCCCATCATGGCTGAATTAGCTGTGGCTACAGAGGAAGGGTCACTCACATAATGTTGCTATGGTGCATGCATTACATTTTATGCTGTTCTTTATAAGGTACCCTCATGCCCACATATCACATGCCCTGGGGCATTCCTGAGAGGATATGGGATCTAATACTCTGACTGGCTATTGTTTTGTATAAAAGGAGCAATATTTAGCACATTAATTTTTTGCCTGCTGTCCCTGGAAGATGGCACACACCAAAACATTGCACTGTCTTGTTGCTGCTGTAAACCGGTAAGTAACTTTCACTCTAGCTGATCAGTGTCCTTGTGTCAACTACTCAGACTGTCATATGGTGTTCTGACAGTGTGACTCTTGATGTATGACACACAAAAGGGAAGTATGGAAACCAGGGAAATAGTAGTCTTGTATCCAGGAAGATGTCATGAATGACCCTTCCTTCGTGGCCATGACCAAATCAGTCATGGAAGGAATAAAACATCACCTGTAGCCATGAATAACTCGACCATAAGCTGAACTCTATGTCATCCAAAGGCAATGGATTAAAATCCTTTCCTGTTCAAATTATGCCTAATACTTATTTTTACATCATCACATCATAATATTACACACAACATAGGTAACTAACTAGGTACTAGGTACAATATGATCTTGTACATTAATATTTATTATAACTATGAATCCCAACACCTAAAAGCTTACTACAATATACCCAAACCCATTTCATATCCATCACATAAAATCCAAAACATAAAATCACTTCAGATATTTCAATTCACATGAAAAGAGTAAAGCTTAACTGATAAATGCTTACCTATTGGTCTTGATTTTGGTCTCTGCTTCAGGTGATAGTAATAAATTTGAGGATCCATCATCAGGATGCTTGAGTCTAAGGGAATCAAACACCTGCAAATATGTGGGAAAAGATACAGGAGAGGAAATTAATTTACTGAGAAAATATACAAACACATTTTATTCACTTTTACAAAAGAAGCATACTCCTTTTGTGATTAATCTTAAAGCAGAGTGTTATTTCTTGTAGTAGACCATCTACATTACTATTACAAAAAATAATTTAATGTTAACCCTTTCATATTGAACAATGCATCAAGGATGCATGCAGAATTAGCTTGATGGAAAAATCAGAAGCACTGAGAATATAAAATTACCCTGTTATCTATGCCCCTGGTTGCATCATAATTTTTTTTTAGGTAATGAGGCTAAAAAGAGGCTTTATGCTTACTTCTGAGGTAACCATTTCTCTTCAACCAATACAGCCAGGTGCACAACTGTTCTGTATGCATTACTTAGAGCTGGCTTGACAGTGCATGACACAAGGGATTGTCTATCATGATGTGATGGGAAGTTATCCTAGTATGAATGGGTTAAAATTGAGAAACCACATTTTATAATTCAGGAAAGTATTCCTTGGGATTCTCTTAACTTACCTTAACCTCTAATTTATCTGTAAGGAGAGCATTATCTGTCAGCTGGAAGTTGGGGAAGCTAGATGGAATAACTGGTTTAACTTTCAGTGTAACTGTCACGCGCCCAGCTTGCTCTGCACTTAGCTGAACGATGCCATTATTCTCCTTGGATTCTATTATTCCATTCTGTAGAAAGAAAAATTGTAGTGTGATGTAAAAGAAGCAATGAGTTATAGACTACCTAGAGAGAAGACATACAGTCTGTGCTAAAGAAAAAGTCTATTGACATCTGGATAAAGCTAAAAACACTTGTGCATCAAAAGGGAAAATAAAATTGCAAGGGGGAAGGCAAAGGGAAGTCTTGTCAACACACAGAAGTGTTTGTCTGCACCTGGCCTACAAGCACACACATAACAGTGTAGGCTCACATAGGCATAAAGCCCACATATTGGGCCACATGATGGCAGTGATGCATCCGGATCCAATTGGTTAAATTAATTCTACAATCACTTCCATCAACAATTAGGAAAAAGCAAAGGAATATTTTCTAAACAAAAAGATTTCTTTCACTGTTTTACCTCCTTAAATATTCCATTAAAGGCGGCAACTTGCTTGTTGCTGACTGTCCACTCAAACAACAAAGGTGGTAGTGCTGTTGCATATGCTAGAGGGTTCTGGTCCTCTTCATTTCCAATGGCATAGAGAGGCATGGTTGTCCCTGTCTCCAGATGTGTTAGTGGGGCATGAATGTGTATACTTGTCAGAGGCACAACATTTACTATCACTGTGTCCTGAAAATAAGATAAAGTTTTTTATTGTGCTCAAAAGAATAAATAAATTACAAAGTCTTGTGTTATTTTCACAAATCATATCACTGAAAAAATCTTTGATAGGACAAAATACCTGTGAGTAAACAACAGTCACTCCATTTTCTTTGTTGATGCTAATAGCCTGAGCGGTAAGGATTGTAGTGCCGAGGGACAGAGCTGTGATAACACCTGTGTGTGATGTATTGGCAATTGTCTCATTCAACATGGAATACACAACTGTGGCATCAGGATATGGTCCACCTTTTGTTTCAACCTGGTAATAAATAATAATAAACAAAAATATTAAACCTGTTATTTCAAATCAAATAAATATATAGGAAAAGAGGAAGACTGAAGACAGTAAAAATACATATTTATACATTGATCTGTTAACAAAAAATGTACAACAAAAACTGTAACATCTTACTTGATAATTAGCACCAATAATGAGTGTGATATTCTTGGGCTGTAGAGTGAGGGGAGGGAAGACTTGCACAGGCTTAGATGGACTATGAATAACACTATCTCCCATAGGACCATTCCCTGCACTTGCCCTAAGAGTTGTATCACCTACATGCCGACCAATTACTTCATATATGGCATTGTCATTATTGTTGGTGCCTAAATATCTGAAATTCAAAATCAAATATTACTAAAACTGTATTGCATAATCTTCACTATAGGTTACAAATCTGAAAAAAATAAATATATAAATTTCTAACCAGAAAAACAGTAGATTTTGATGATGATTGAAAAAAAAAAAAAAATCAAA
>NC_061821.1:14015770-14018270 GCF_019202785.1 Penaeus chinensis
GACAGTGCACTCTGACTGCATGCAAGTCTGCCTGTTTCTTGAGTCCTTCCAGTAGTTTTACTTCAACCTTTTCTGCATCATCAATTTCAACTGAAATAATCAAAAGCTATCATAAATAACAATATCAAGCAAGCTAATGGAAAGTGATACAATTATATATCAGCAGAAATTTCAGTTACAGGAAAAATTATCAATTTTATTAGAATTTTCATAACATGCAAGGTATAAAAAAAATCTATGAATACCATGAAATTTGGTCTTTAATTAATCAAACTTTTACCTCGAGCAAAATGACTGGTTGGCTTTCCAATCCAAGGAAGTGGCCCTCCTTGAAACACCACAACCCTTGAGGATCCTAATGCCAGAACAGTCTCCCCTGAAGCTGGATTAGTTGGACGAAGAGGCCTGGAAGGAAGTGTACCATGAATGTATATTTTTGTTGCAACTTAAAAGAGTACCAGACTGCATTCTCGTGACAAGTCACTTGCTGTGTATTGCTGATATGAAAAACGCAAATAAAAAATCACACATTAACCCCTTCGATCCGGGAGTGATGTGACCATCAAGTCATGACAAAATCTGGCTCAAGGGGTGGGTAATGTGAACATGCCATCACAGGAAAATCTGGCTGCAGGAAGGGAGACACGGACCTGCCGCTGTGAGTGTTTCAGCTAAAGGCCAGGGTGATGGGAAAGACTCACTAAGAGTGTACAAACTCTTGGGAGGTTGATTAGACTCCTTTGGCAATTTTGTATAATTCCCATCCATGCAGGAGTGTAGAATGTAATGCCCATGAACCATGACTGGAAGAGTGCCAGCTCCATGGAAGACGCCATTTCCATGATCAGTATCATATTCCTGGTGCCGTGACCGGCAACATAGATTAAATTACAGAAAATTGAATATCTGAAATAAAATTTAAATGACACAAATAAGAAAGTGTTACATATTTTTATTTTTCCTTCACTGAGTTGTAGACTACCTAGAGAGATGATATGGAGTCTGTGAAAAAAAAAACATCCATCATCATCATCTGGGTAATGCAAATCAAATGGCAAATAAGAACATTGGAAAATGGCAAAAAAATATCATAAAAACTGCCAACAAAAGAATAAGCAAACTCTACAAGAATGCTAAACCCAATGAATGCAGGTGGCAAGACTACAATGCCATGCCCACTGTAATAAAAGTTTTATCTACTGTCTTTACACATAGATGGCTCTACAAGCGCTTAGTCACCAAGGAATCATCTATTACTCTTATCTATCTCTTCAGTTTAACCTTTTCCTTCATTTTTTTTTAAAGCTTCACTTCTATTATTTTATTGTCTTTGATGTTGTTAATATCTTAATAACAATTTAATAATCATAATATCAATAAGAATGATAACAACGTCAATATTAATCATATTGGAAAGAAAAACACATTTTCCCGCCAATTCAAGGAATGGGGAAATCAGGATCGGTCACTAGGGCCAACTGACAGACTCCTTACTGCTAAACCCTATCTATATGTAACAAAATTCACTAAAATCTAAAGGGGACAGTAAATAACCTGATGTCATTGGGATAAGGCAGTTTACAGCACTTTCTGGTACTGCTTACCACATTCCTTTGCTACTCACTTCCATAATGGCAACAAAAGTAAGATTTTCCTACATAGCTGTTTTTTGCCAACAAGTAATGCTCATGATGGTAAGTTTGCATTACCCAGCCCACATCCAGATTTTCCCATGACATGTTCACATCATCTGACCCTCGAGCTAAAATTTTTCATGACGTGATGGTCAGGTCATCCACATTGTCATAGTTAATAATTACTAGAACAAAATAAACAAATTCACATACCTAAAGGCTGCAACATCTGCTGAAGCTGCCAGTTCCCCCTTGGAACTTTCATATGAGACCTTTACTTTGGAAAAGCCTGGAGTTTTACCAACAACTTCTACAACAGCACAGGAATTGTTGACAGTGGGAGTTTTCACATCTGTAAATATCAAACAAAACAAAAAATTAACCTGGGCCACAGGTAATGAGAATAATAATAATAATAATAATAATAATAATAATAATAATAATAATATAATAAAATGAATAGTAATATAAACAACAAACTAAAAAATCAGGAAGTAATCTCCATCCACTATCTATAGGCCTACATTTATGACAGTCTCGGAATAGATATAATGCAGATGACCGTCATCACAGTACTATCTTATGAACCAATGTCTTAACACTACCAATGCTAATTTCATTATAAAAGATTTCTCTTAATTATATAAAAAATCCAAGTTCAATTAACATGTTTCTATACAGAAATCTTGTACAGCATTAAATATGAGCTAAATCACAATAACATTATTTATAGTATATTTGTTATAAAACCACAAACAAAATATCTTCCCATTTATACATCTTGCATCCTCAACAAATATCCTTTTAACTTCTAAAGCCCTATTTGCCATGATCGTGGCTAATTGCACAACGTCTGTGCTTTGATT
>NC_061821.1:14023270-14025770 GCF_019202785.1 Penaeus chinensis
GCAATAAAGGGGCCACCTCTTTTCCTGAATATACCTTGCTTGAAAAAGGGGGATTTACGACATGCTGTGACATGTGGCATCTAAAAAAATACAATTTGGAGGAAATTAAGATAAATGAATTTTTCAGATATTCCAGTCTTCAAAACCTTCCCTTAACCCCTATGATCCAGATGATTTGACTATAATGTCATGAAATAAATTAGCAAGAGGGGCAGGTGATGTAAACATGCTGTCATGGGAAAATCTGGTTGTTGGCCAGGGGACCTAACCATGCCATCATGAGCAGTTTGGCTGAATGCTGGGATGATGGGACAGACTCATTTGGCATTTAGAAAGTAGCTTTTGCATTATTCCCATTGATAAACTAGTGTGGAATGTAATGTCCATGAGCCATGACTAGAAGTGCCAGCTCCATGGAGGATCCCATTTCATTAATTTTTTTTTTTAAAATGACACAAATCATAAAATATTACATATTTCAATTCTTCTTGCACTGCATTATATATTACCAAGAGAGATGATATGGAGTCTGCAAAGAAAAGAGTCTGTTACCATCTGGAAAACTGTCATTTGATAATGCAAATCAAATGACAAATATGGACATTGGAAAATGGCAAAAAAGCTGGAAATGCTTAAATGCATAAAAAAAAAGAAAATAACATTGCAAAAGGGAGGCCTGGCCTACAAGCACCCAGCAGACCGGCTGCTCACATAAGCCTAATGTCTGGATTTTGGGCCACCTGACTGCCATGAAACAAGTGCTAGGCCCATCCTTGACAGCCAGGAGGTGCCCCTTAGAGATTTACCCATAAAAAATATTTTAAGGGCTATCTTCAAAAAATGGCTATGGTATTTTCCTACTCTGATATACTATAAAATACTGGAAAGATTTCTTCAGTTTATACATTTTTCCATCATACTAGACCTAATTTATATAAATTTAACAAATAGATTAAAATTCAAATTTCCTTCCTAAACTCATAGCTTCCAAAGTACCCACCAATTCAGTTTATCAGCTTATCATTTTTATAACTATTCAGCTTAAATTGGTCACTACATTTTGGAATATACAATACCAATTACACATTATTCCTAAAATGTTAAACCACCTTTTTATTTTCCTTTGCCTCTGAGAAAAATATCAGATGATCAAGAACTGGCAACTCAACTAAAGGTCGGAAACTGGAGCAAAGCATACTAAAGATGGGTCCAGGGGAATAAGACATGCCAGACCTCCCCCAGAAAAAAAATCACACAATTGAAGTAAAATCAGTAACTCCTACTGCTACTGATTTAAAAAAATCACACAATTGAAGTAAAATCAGTAACTCCTACTGCTACTAGTAGTACTATTAATAGCAGTAGTAATAGTAACAGTAATCATTATAATCACAGCATAAATGATGATGATGGTGATGTTTACTGTCATCATTACCATTTTTACTATCATCACTGCTACTAACAATAAATAATATGGAATAACAATAATACTAATACTAATAAGAGTAATAATAATGATAATTAGGATTATGTCCATATTTTTATTAATCATCATAACTGTCATTATCATAAACATTATCATTATTCTCACATTAGTCTGTCATTTCTGTCTGAAACCAAAGGGAGTCACCATTCCAAGCCCAACCTCTCTCAGCTTGTATCCACCTATCACAGTCAAGATTTGTGTTAACCTATACTTGAGTGAACAACGGTAATATTAAAATCGAGTTTTTACCTACAAGTATAAAAACTCTTTGTTCCCTGCTGTCTGAATTCCTTGAAAAATTCATGAAAAAAAGAGGATTTGGGAAAATTCAAATTTAAAAAGAAAAACAAAAAAGAACAAATAAAGTAAAGGAAGAAGAAGAAAAAAAAAAGAGAACAAGAAGAACAAGAACAGGGGGTGGCCCTATTGTTAAGCGACCACACATTCCTCTTCAAAAATAGACACTGGAGGAGGGAGGGAGGGAGGGGGGAAAAAGAAATAGAAGAGAGAGAGAGAGAGAGAGAGAGAGAGAGAGAGAGAGAGAGAGAGAGAGAGAGAGAGAGAGAGAGAGAGAGAGAGAGAGAGAGAGAGAGAGAGAGACTATGGTTGAAAAATTATAATCCTATATTCAACTTTTTGTTTTCTTTTTCTTTTCATTTATTGACTTATTTATCTATTGTTTGCAATAAGAAGAGATCTACCTCAAATAATAATGATCATAATTAATCTGAAAAAATATATGGCCCCTGCCATTAAATCAAAGTAACTGATATTGCAAATGTTTTCAAATAGGTTATTTACCAATTTTTAAATGAATCATACTGGTGTTACAAAATGTACAAACTCTTAGTTTATTAAGAGAAAGATATGGAAATGCAACAGTAACAGTAATTCAGGTGTAATGTTCATTCATATATGTTCAGGATAAGCTGTTTGGTTTTTGGTTTTTGTCTCCTTTAATAAGGGATGCAAAGTGAAAACCTACTCTGCAGTAAACAGAAATACAATATGATT
>NC_061821.1:14030770-14040770 GCF_019202785.1 Penaeus chinensis
AGAGAGAGAGAGAGAGACACAGAGAGAGAGAGAGACACAGAGAGAGAGAGAGAGAGACAGAGAGAGAGAGAGACACACAGAGAGAGAGAGAGACACAGAGAGAGAGAGAGACACAGAGAGAGAGAGAGACACAGAGAGAGAGAGAGACACAGAGAGAGAGAGACACAGAGAGAGAGAGAGACACAGAGAGAGAGAGAGACACAGAGAGAGAGAGAGACACAGAGAGAGAGAGAGACACAGAGAGAGAGAGAGACACAGAGAGAGTATACATATATACATAATTATAAATATATATATATATATATATATATATATAAATATATATATATATATATATATATATATATATAATATATATATATATATATACATGTATATCCAAATATGTTTATACATACATACATACATACATATATAAATATATGTATATATAACAAAAAAATTAATCCACCCTTCCATAAACACACATATACATACACTACCTATATGCAAACTAACCATACACTCAAACCAACTTTCTAACATGCACAAGCATAAAGATATACAAAAAATAAACATTTTGATCTACACTTCACATTCACTGATCTTTCAATACAAACCTTGTATGCAGGATGGGCTACCCTCACAGACACTCGGGCTGAACCAGTCTGTTTTCCTTCAATCAAAATCATGTTTCCTCGTCGACCATTTGCCTCTAGAGGCTCAATGGCTGTTGGAACCTTGTACGGGGATTCCTCATACGTCAAGAACCTGTAAAAATTCACTTCACATGCTTATAATCCTTTGGATTATATAACAGACATCAAATATCAACAGTGGAATAACAAGAATTATCATTAAATTATCATCAATTGTCAGGGTGAAAAATAAGATACAAACAAAATAACTACCACAAAAATAAATCAATCAATCAATCAATCAAATATGATACTCAGTCAATGAAAGATCCATCAGAATCAGCCCAAAGAAACATGAAATATTTAATTTTCAAGTTAAATTCCAACATTAAAAAAATTCAAAAATTCAAAAAATCAATCTCAATGATTATTTGGCAAATCATATCAAAGTGAGAATTCTTTATACTAACCTGAGAATGGTATGAGCAGCCACAACACTCTCTCTGTTTGTGATAGTCTGAAGTTCCCAAATAAATTCAATACCTTCCAAAGTAGAGAATTCATTTCCTAAAAAAAATAACAATAAAATAAAATCATAAATAATTGTGAATTTTTTTTTCCAACCAAAGGAAATAGAAATTCTTACTTCTTTGTGCCAATAATATTCATTTCTACATGCGATAGCAACAAAACTTATTTCTAGTATAACACTCCCAATTCACATTTGACACCAAATATTTATAAACTCCGCATTTTAAATTTAAAAATTGGCTTGATATAATGCAACTCTCACACTAAAAAGAAGAGAAAGAAGAAGAAAGACAAAAAAATAAAATAAAGAATAAAAAATAAAGAATAAAAAATACCCACCTTGGTCATCGTACGCACGCACCACAAACTCTTCTGGTGCTTCTTCTACATAAAGTTCCCTGGTGGTGGTAACAATCACAAGGTGATGGATAGTATCAACAAGAACATCACATCGAAGAAGACCACCACTCACTGAAAGGGTAGTAAAATTCCATCAGTATATAATCTATTTCATTAAGAATCCTGGAATGATAAATGCGTCTCCAGCTCTGGTCTTCAAATCTCAGTCATCCTAAATTACCTAATTTCATTTGAGAGCACTCCTGAAGAGAACACAAGAATGGTAAAACCAATAAAAAGAATAGATAATAAAAACTGCTTATAATCATAACAAAACGAAGAAGAATGCAGCTTCTGCCATCTGTTTCAATTCACCCTGATCTCTTTATGTAAGATATCTCCTATACCAACTCCTAAAATACATAAATACAACATCCCTTGGTTTGACCTGTGAACAAATTTGGTGCCCTCAAGGAGGCCAACCAACGCCAAAATCTAATCACCTATTCACAGGATCCCAACCAAAACCTAAACTTTTTCTATCATAATTTGCCACAAATTTCCCCACTACACACAAACCTGCTTATAAGCATCCTGGTCACAAAGTTACCAATAAATTAGTAAGTAAACTAGACTTAGAGCAAAAACCTCCATTCAGCAAAAGTATGAAAGATATATAATCTAACATCATAGTTTACTTACTACACAAGCAATTTCCACAAAAATAACACACTTACCAGGGTCCTGTGCCAGGATGATAGCTGTCTGTCGGGAAGGGGATCGGCAAATGGCTGATACATGGACTTGATTTGCACAGCCGTCTTTTAGATCTTCATCTAGTGAGACCACACCATCTCTTGAACATGACCTGAGAATAAATATTTTATTGATAAAGAGATTTTAAACTGCAAAAATATTTACAAGTGCTAATGGCCTAACAAATCAATCTACAAAGTGTCTCCAAATAATAATGATATCATGCCATCTACAACAGACGGATTAAGTGAAAATGAGAAAATATAGAGATATAAAGGTCCAAAAGTAACATAAAATAACACCATAAAATATAATCTGTAAAGCCCACAACCAATAATCAGTCTGTTTATCTGTGCTTGAGACTCTGGGAATAGCCCTTGCAACCCTCTTGAGGATGATACTGTCTCCTACCCCCACCCTGAACACAATCCCCCTAACTTAGTGTAAGTCCTGAATCCCTGTGATCGACCATACACTCCAATCTTCTATAAATGGAGGATTCTTTGTATTCCAGGGCAGGAGTTGGGGGGTGGCAGACACCCTAGAAGGGTCACAGGGGGTGCATTAGATTACTTAGTGCCTACTTCAATATTATTTGATTATTTAGAATATTTAGTGAACTACTTTGATATTATTCAAAGTGAACACTGAGACCAAAGAATCTGGCCTTGCCATCTGATAGACCATAACATTCAAAGACTCTGTTTATAACATTTCCTTTATGAATTAATAACACAGGTAGTAGAGAGGATGTAAAACACAGAATGTGCAAGTGCTCCACAATACGTAATTTTCCAATATTAAGAGGTAATTAGGCAATATTGAGAAAGGAACAAAGTAATCATACAGAACTTGTGCTGATGACACAAGCAAACAAAATCCAAGCTAATAAGAATTGAATGTAGCTGTGACATGACGACGGACACTACCAACCAGTCTCTTAGAGCCAATTAGAACTGTGATGAAAAATCAAATGACATCAGAAGCTAGACCCAAGTTGAAATTCAAGTAAGTTCCATCATGTTTAAGGTGTGTATAAGGAAAACTGTTTTACTCTGTTATGCAAAATATCTTGGCAAATATGAAAAAAAAGCAACAGATTATGGTCACAATGCTCTCTAACTGGGGCAAGCAGTATCCTGACTTGTGGCCATGCTAGATTTATTGGTCAAGGCAAGAAATTACTGGTATGAGATCCAGATATCTGCCCAGGCTCTTTCCTGCCAGGAGGGGGGGTGGGAGGGGGTTATAGCCCAAACTGTAATGAGTTATATGAATGTGTATCAGAATGGTTAAATTACTTAAAGGTTTACTTATATCATTCACTTTTACCTTACAATCTCCAAAATTTACAATGGCCTCCACAGCTATTAGAGTAATGTTCTTTGTTTGTTTGTGATGGGAATGAGCAAAATTTGTTCAACATATGATCAAAGCTACCAGAAATCGTTGGTAAGTATTATATCCAAATAAACTATTTCTTTCATAGGCTAATGTTACCAACAGAGATAGAGGGAAACAGACACTGCCATTTTATAGAGCCTAAAAAATAGAGTCATCAGCAACATAGGTACACCTGCACCCCCTCATATTTACTGAGAAATGACAAAAATATCTGGTGCATATCACTACTCAGAGACTAAGTCCACAACACCCTCACACAGCCAGAGTTCTTAACGTATGGTTATGGTAACTTGGCAGTAAGTGCTAATAAAGGGGGGGATGCCCTCCTGTCTAGGGTATAAATAGAAGGTAGGAATGATTGGGTTTGGATTTTGGGTTCACATAATACCGTGGTTTTGGGACTTCATCTCTGGAAGGGGAATGGCTCTCAGTAACAAATACCCTCTTACATTCTACCCTGCAATTTACCATGTAACCTTCATGTCTTACCCTACTATTGGAGCTAGGGTGGTGTGATTTTTGCGTGCCAACTTAAAAATATTTGTACAAAAAGTCTTACTTAAGTTGGGTTAGAGTTTAGGATGCTGTAATATTAATGCAAAAAATCTAAGGAATAGTTTGATACTCCTGACCTACAAGCGCATTTCAAATGAAAAAAAAAAAATAAAATAAATAAAACTCACTACAGTAGGCTCGTATTCGTCACCGCTATTCACAAAGGCACCGCATTTTTATCAAGTGACCAGTTTTTCCCAGTGACTTCAGGATGAAAACAAAATCTTAAATATAAGACCAAAAATTACGTCGAAATTCAAATAAAGACGAAAACATGACACGAGATTGGGTTTGAAAATCTCACCATCTATAACAGCCTCCTTCATACACCTTCAGCGTGAAGTTTGATGGTATTTCATGGTTGTACGGCAAGAGGACCCGAGGAGCATTCAGTCTGGAAGCCTGCAGTGCAACAATGCAACACAGTAAGACACATAATTGCAATATTTTTCGGTCCGACATCAACACTTCCCCCGCCATGCTCTTGCAGTTAGGGCGTTTAGTCTCCAGATTGCGCTCTCGTGGATTTTTTCTTTGCGTCTCTATTTAATTTATTTTGTTACCAGAGGGCTTTTATGATATCCGATAGATATGACAACATATTATTTATCAAGGATTTCAAAAGGTTGATAGATGTAGTAAGTATACCGGTGCGTCTTTATTTTAGGCAAGTAGGTATGCGGTAGTAGAATTAACCAAATAAACAATATTAACGATTCTAAAAAAAAAATCTTATATAATTATATAATATATATAATTAAGTTTATGTCCCTTATATTCCTAGACTAATTAGGCGAAATCTTTTATAAATCCGCCACAAATTCGGCAATGTTTCCTCGTTCAGACAAACCGGTTTTTCCAACAACAAATGTACACCCTTTATTTTAATGAAACTGACTTCTCATCTATCATCTTCGAGTCTTATTACTTTCCCGTTTCTACTCAGTATCAAGATAACGATCATGATATATCAGAAATGTGACGCAATCCTCCAAACGTTCCATTCCATTAGGGAACGAATCATTGACTCTTCAAGTAAACAGCACCCGGTATCACATTTCCCGCCAAGGAATTCGAACAAATCATTCAAAAACCGGCAATAAATAAACATGAAAAGTAAAATGTTTTCTTTTTATACGGTTTATATTGATATTATTAACTTTATTAGTATTTTAGGCACACTATCTTTGAATCGTGATAGATATGATAAGAATGTTACATTTCTTTTACCTTTTTTTGCATGATTCGTATGCATCTAAGCAGGCAAGAATGTCTGATGTGAGATTAAAGCACCATGCTAAAAAATATATTTCATCAACTGCGTAGGAACGTATGACATCAAAGCTGAATTTACAAAGAAAGTATGCAAAACTAATGCTACGACAACAATTTCCCTGAACTCTAATAATAAAAGAACAGATTAAAATAATAATAATAATAATAATAATAATAATAATAATAATAATAATAATAATAATAATAATAATAATAAAGCATATGTGATAGGAATAAAAATATATCAAAATACCATTTTTTCCCAGGTTCACTTCACCCCTTTTCGTTTTAAATTCCTAAATCCTTTACTATGAATCTTTAACATTTGTATTACTTCGTTTCTGTATTTTATGTCTGAGTCATATATATCCCCGTGTGCACAGTAATGGTGAAGTGTAAGCTGGTATACCGGTTTGAGGTTCAGGGTCATGGTGGATAAACTAGAAACTGGCCTGGCGTAAATAAATATATGAATAATTTTAGTACTACACGTATCTATAATATGGATAATCCTATTGCTAGCAACAATAGATGAAAGTGAAAATCAGTAACAGTTATATTGATAAGGTTGTAAGAATAATAATCATAAAAGTATTAATAATGATGGTGATAGTGGGGATAACAATAACGTTAATAAACATTATAAGGAACAGTAATAATGATTATATAATTACAACAATCATACTGATGATGATACTAACACTTTTGGCGGTAGGACTGAGGAAGTAAATTTTTAAGAATCAAAATGCGTTAAGAACAAACATGACAAGATTAATGTTTATAGAGATACTATCATCACTTATGATAAAGATAATGATGATAAGACTGATGGTGATTATTACAACTATGCTAAAAAGTTGACATTTGCACTACTACTGAGGATAATGATAATATCAGCGGTATTGATAATGTGTCGAAGTGATGAAATTAGTTATGTCAGCGATGGCAATAATGAGGATACTAATATTGATGATAATGCTCACGACGATAATAGTAATAATACTATTGATAATTATAATATTGATTACAACAATGATAATAATAATTACGGTGGCAATGATAAAATCAATAATAATATATTGATAACAGGAGTAATTACATTACAAAAATAATGATAATAGTAATAACAATAATAATGAAAATAAATATAATAATGATAATTATAATAACAATAATAGTAATAGTGTCATGTTAATAATAATATTGGTGATAATAATAATAATAATAACAATGATAATAACAATAACAATAATCATAATGATAATAATATTAGTGATACGAAAATAATTATGAAAATAACTAAGGTATCTTTACACAGGTAGACCCACTCCACCCTGATGAAAATCCTAGTTGGCACCTTCCGAGATAAGACCCACCTCATTACTTTTATCCATAAATATATATATATTTTTTTAAATAATTTTTACCACTGTTGTTACTGAACTATCTCAAAATGAAATGCACTAAACTAACGTTCAGCATAAAATAACTCACAAATTGTTGGGGTTAAAAAAAGGACGGATCTAATGATGTCACTACGGTATCCAATGGTACTGCACCGTGTGATATCAGATATAGCTAGATACATAATTATTTGTATGATTTACCCGATGTTGTTATGTTTACCAGATGTAAAACTAAAATTTCCCTCTTTTACTTAGCATAAGTAAGAGTTTCTTTCTACTAACAGCCATCAGAATACTCTTGAGCAAAAGTCAATTTCATTTTAGGGTTCAATAGGCTAATTGAAAGTGGACCTACCTGGCTATATGTACCTTGAAAATAGCAATAACAATAGTACTTATAATAATGATGATAATGATAATAGAAATGATAATGATAAAAAGAATTATAATAATACAGATAATAATAGTAATAAAGATAATAATAATATCATTATTATTCACATCAATTATCATTATTATTATAGTAATGAAAATAATAATGATAATAAAAGAATGAAAATAATAATGATAATAATAGGAAAGAAAACCCTAAGGATAACAAAATTAATAACAATAATGATGCTCATAATAATTATATTGAGAACCATGATGATAACAATAATGATGATAATAATAATGATAATAACAATAATAACGATAATGATTATAACAATATTGATAATTATATTAATATTAATAATAATGATAATGACAGCGATAACAATAAAGATGATAACAAAGATGACTGTAATACTAATGATATTACAAATAATAATGATAATCATGATAATAATAATAACGATGATAATAATAATAGTAACAGTAATAATAATAATTATAATAATAATAATAATAATAGCAATAAAAGTGATGATGATGATAATAATAATAACAATGATAATGATAGTAATAATAATAGTAATAACAGTAGTAATAGTAGCAACAAATTATGATAATAATAATAATAATGATAATGATGATGATAATAATAACGATTATGATAACGATACTGATAACAATAACAATGATAATAGCAATGAAAATTATTAAAATAGTAGTAATATTATTGATGATGATAATATTAATAATAATAATAATAATGATAGAAATTCCACAGAACAAAAATATAAAATGTCGCAATAAAAAAAGGGAGGTACTCCTTTCTCCCTATTTCTGCTACCTTTCGCCCTCCCTTTCCCTCGGACCCCCAAATCTCCCTTATATACACCCCTCCTCCCCCCCACTTTAAGCCCTACATCTCCTGTCTAATAGTTAGTAACGTGGGGTTGTTTGCGCGCAGCGGCAGTTTCTCCTGTTTGCGCCCGGCTCGTTTAGTAGTTAGCGGGCAACATTAGGCACCCCAAAGCATATATTTTGATACCATTACAAATAGTAGAGGCTTCCCTTCACTGTAGGTGCCGTTGCCTGAACGTTTCACCATACGAAAGGTTCCGCTTTATTGGAGAAAAACAAACTCCGTCCGATGAAACGATGCCACATCAGCCATGGCACATCATGCCATCGGCATCCAATGGAATGTCTAAAGTTATTTGGAAAATATGCAAAATTACACGAATAATGAGACTGATCATGTTGCAAATGGTAGTGCTAATGATGATAAATCATATGATAACGTAATTATAATGCTTGCAATGATAATAATAATTATAAAAAATAACAATGGTTATAATGGTAATGATTAAAAATTATAATAATAGTAACAATGGTAATGGTAATAATGAACAATAACAATAATAGAAAATATTGATGATAATAAAAATAATGATAATGATTATAATAGTATTAACAATAACAGATAATACTGATAGTAATAAGGATAATAATGATAACAATAATAACACCATTGCAACAATGATTAAAAGAAGGAAGGTAAAAATACATATAAAATATGTTATTTCAACTTGTAATACCATTAATATTCACAGCATTAATAAAATATATATTTGTTGTTGTCAGTACTATTCATTATTATTTCTCATGTCTATATTATTACTGCTTCTGTTCCACCGTTTTAATATCATCATTAGCAGCCTTAAAATTACCATTAAAATAACTATCACCGTCACTTTGCAGTATTTTTTTTCACTGCCAACAGCTTCATTATAATCCTTCATCGCAATCAAGGGTCAGCGAGCATGACTTGAAACCGCTCTTATTTTGCAAAGATAACAAAATAGGAAACCATTTGGATTTTTTTTTCTTGGAAGTGATTTGACTTTCAGATGAATGACCATGTGTTTCGGAAACGGGATTCTTAGTAAAGATAATGAAATCAAGGCTTTATCCTTTTTTTTTTTTTTACTAAAGGAAATTTTCGAAAGGCCGGACTTTCTGTCCCAACTTTTATGGAGCAATGCTACGGCAATGTTAGTAACATGCGTCAAAGGCTGTCCCTTACATTCATCAATAATATATAATGAAAAAATAGTCCCCCTTGCAATATCTCCAAGGATTTTTCAAAGCATACTCTTAATCAAGGTTTCACACCTCAGGTACACATGAATGAATGTTCAGACTCACTCTTATCAGCCGATAGGTGCATGCGAGTACAATATTCATTCATGATTTAAGAACACTTATGCAATATACTATTAAGTTACTTGCTATTATCTCTTATCCTGACAGAAATACAACCTCGATTAAACGAATTCACTGAATTTACCAATATACCTGTATACACTATCTTCATCTGGGCGTTTCCTTAGGCAAGACTCTCGACATCGTTTGAAATTCTGATAAGGTGTCGTAACTTTCGTGGCATATGTTGTCTCAAGCTCGATAAAAGAACCACAGGAAGTTCGACACAGAGGAAGCGACGGCGATATCGCCCGCTGGAGCTGTGACTCAGAAACTCAGACCTTCCCTCCGTTCAGCGGCAGAGTCTCCCGCGGAAGGATGTGTAGAGGAGGGCAGACCGGACGCTGTACCTCAAGTTCTTGTGGTTATGAAGGCGCTCACAGGACATGACGAACGCGGCGGCGTATCCCTCACGTCAGTCGATGTCCAGGCTTGAGTGTCTCTCATTGGTACTGCGAGTGCGTTCGGTGTTTCAGTGAC
>NC_061821.1:14048270-14053270 GCF_019202785.1 Penaeus chinensis
TGATTTTCCGGTGTTGCATGAGATGTTTCACGAGATTTATCTTCAGAATCAAGTAGAATAACAAACAAAGATAAAATCGCAAACACAGGAAATGTTTCCTTTTTTTTATGACGCGCGTCCTGCCATGGTTGCACAACGTTGTCTCCCTTACTCCCCGTTTCACGTGTGCCCCCTCGTCTTGGCCCCCCTCCTCCCTGCTCATGTGCAGCAACGTCCATATCTGGACGTGTGTATAGCGATGCTTAAAAAAATCGACAATGTGTAACTGGACGCTCACAATCGCTGTATTTGCAGGTGTATGGACAGGGGACTGCAAGGGCCGAAGCAGGACAGAAGTTGACGTGGAAAACTGGCCCGTGAACGTGGCCATCAAAACACCAGACGTCCCCGGAGCAATTTTTACACTCATTCTCAGCCAAGGGCGCGTTCCTGTGGCCAATCTCACCTTCACTCATTCATCTTCGGTGAGTCGTTTTCTATATTTTTTTCATGAGTAGGTTCCCATTTTCTGTGGAATGGAGGATTTTTTTGAGGATCGGAATATATTTTAATAAAACGATAGCATTTAAAAGATACGAGCACAATTATAATTATAATGCTAATGATCATGATAAGGATAAGGAAATATTAGTGATGATAATAACATCAGTAATATTAATAACAATAATAATAACAATAATAATAATAGTAAGAATAAGAATAACAACAACAACAATAATAGTAATAATGATTAGAATGATGATAATCATGATGATTATAATAATAATGATAATGATAATAATGATTATAATATTTATTATTATTGTCATTATTTTTATTACCATTATTATTGTTATTATCAGTATTATTATTATCATTATTATCATTATTATTATTATTATTATTATTATCATCATCAGTTTTATTATTATTGTTGATGTTATTATCATTATTATTATTATTATTATTATTATTGTCATCATCATCAGTTTTATTATTATTGTTGATGTTATTATTATTATTATTATTATTATTATTATTATTATTATTATTGTCATTATCATGGTGGTTTATTATGACGATAATAATGATAATAGTAGTAGTACTTATAATAATAATAATAATGATAATAATAACTATAATAATAAGAGAATAATAATGATAACACTGATGATAATGATAACAATAATCATAGTAATGGAAAGAATAATGATGATAATTAAAGTAGTAGTAGTAGTAGTAGTAGCAGCATTAATAGTATTAATAATAATAATAATAATAATAATAATGATAATAATAATGATACTAATACTAACACTAATGATACCGCTGTTACTGCTACAATTAATGATAATAATGTTACTGATAATACATGGAATGAAATCATTTGTAACATCAGTAATTATGTTGAAATCCAATGTTATTCTTGCTATTGTAATATTACTCATATTATTTATTGTGCTCGTTCTTCTCCTCATTTTCTTATTTTTCTTCGTATTATTATCAGCATCGTTATCAATATCATTAACATTTATATTATCTTATCTTTATCGTTAACATTATGGAACATGATAACACATGGTTATAGGAGTGATAGTGAGTCAGCAAATAAAAGCATTGATGGTAACTAACAATAATTATAAATATTATGATGAATGTGGTAATAAAGTTTGTAATGATAATCAGATTTCCAATAATTATTAAAGTTATACTAACAATACTGATGATAACAATAATGGTGATAGTAATAATAATAGTAATGTAACCGTAATGATAGTGATGATAATGTAAATGTAAAAAAAAAAAGGTAAATAAAGAAATTAAGGAGTAATGTATTCATTGAGTGGCCAAAATGTTAAGGTATTTTGCTACTGTAGGAATTTATTGTATAAAATTGGAGCAATCTTATGCTATGAGGACTTATATATATATATATATATATATATATATATATATATATATATATATATATAAGTAACTGAACGCATTATGAACATCAAAAGGTGCAAATGTAACCGAGAACCAAAACAAGCCATCTTGGCGGAAGCGACGCGGATTTCCGGAAAGATAATATCACCTTCTTCCCGTCTGTGTCGCGCCTTAACACGATCGAATCGACGCGGCTTTGTGTGACCACTCATTCATTGAAAATAAAATAAACACATGGCGTGACGGATTCAGGAATTCAAATGAAACAACCATTCGCTATCCTAGGGGTTGCTTGGTCTTTAGGATTTATCCCTTAAGACCAAACAACCCCTAAGATTCATAGTCTTTTTTTTAAGGGGATTCATTTTCTGATATCTGATAGTCAATGTTGATGATAACTTCTCTTTTTGTCAGTTTTATGGAACGTACAAAAATAACTACAGTGGAGGGTGATCATTTATCGAAGCATTGAGGTAGATTTAACACTATATTGATACGTGTGGTGAAAATGATCTTGTTCGCTGATTTAACTGTAACAGAAATTCATTCTTTTGATTGACCATAAACTAGTTTAAATGCAATAAAACTACTAAGTATCGAATGTCTTTGCGGCAGATAATGTATTCATTAATCCTAAATTCCAATAAACGAGAATTCAATGGTTTCGAATCATGAATTAATGAGTTACTGCTTATAGTCACTCCGTTCAAGCATTCCGTTTTCTCAAGAAAGAAAACTGAACAGCAGTTCTGGGAAAACTTTCTTATTCAGCTTTTCAAATCGCTTCCAGCACAGCGACATAGTGATGATGAACTTGGAAATAAAGTTCCAGCAAACGCCAGCTTCCTCTCTCCTGGTTTTCTTCGCGTCCAACACCTGGAACACCGTCGTCCTCGACTGGCAGAGGAAGAGCTCGAAGCTGATGCTCTCGCTCTCGGCCCCGACGGGAAGAGTCAGTTACTCGATCGATTCGGTATTCGACGTCGATCTCAGTCAGGTGGATCATGTGGCAGCCTCTTGCATTAGGACCTGCGTGGTCGATGTCGATCTGGAATGTCTTGCTGGTGAGTTTGTTTTAAATTATATATATATACATATATATATACATGCATATATATATATATATATATATATATATATATATGTATGTATATACATACCCACACCATAGTTTCATAATTTATGTTTACGGTATAAATACATAATCACATTTTTTCCTAATAACGTAGGTGAAGTTTCTTTTCTACCCAGTAATGTTTTATCCAAATTCCAGACTTTGCTATCGTTCAGACCTCTGTATCATAAAAAATCAGCGCGTAGCCTAACAAGGTCCTGAATAACAAATGCTGTCCATCCCCAGGGTCTCCGGCAAACGAGGTGGCGTCGCGCCTGATCCCTACGGAGTCGTACAGCCACATGGGAGCAACCAGCAGCATCACATGGGCAGTTGCGGTGCTCTTCGTGTTCATGGGCGTCGCGGTGGTGCTGTTCCTGGCCTGGCGCCACCAGCACAACAAGGTCAAGATCCAGGCTCACGACGTCACCGCGCGGAAGAGGAACACGGAGAGCATGATCAGCAATGGCCCTGACGTGACTCAGATCAGCGTAGCTCAGCCGAGGCTGCAGTACTCTTCCATCCTCATGAGTTATGACGGCCCTTACAGCGGAAGTGATGAGGAGTCGTCGCAAGGCGCCGCGTGTGGCGGTGCGCTTCCCAAGACGAGGAATGACTATCTTCGGAGCGGCCAGGCTTGTCGCTTGTGATGACCAGTGTGATGGCTGTTCTGCGGCGCGGGAAGAGAGATCTGCTTCGTGTGTGCATGCAAATGTGTTCGTGCGTTTGTTATACAAACAGTATATTCCATAAAATCATTCTGTATCTTGAGTCTTCTTCGACGGACGTCATTTATGCAATAACCATTTATAGAGCCAACACGATCTATTTGTGTGATAAAAATGTCATTAAAAGTAGCTTTCGCATTATTGCTCATGCAATGTAAGCACACTTTCACAGTACAATTTTTGTTTATGACCATTTCAGTTAAAGGTTACTGAAATACAATATGAAGTGGAAATATATACACATAAATCATTCCATTATCGTAACAAATAATGAAAACAGGCTTTGTATTTCTCAATATTTGAGAACAAGTAAACTTCATAACACAGAAATTAATTTCACATAACTGCTGATCAGTGATCATGTTAATGAAGCGAACCGGTTCGCAGAGTCGGACATGGTACCGGGACGGACTCGAATAGATGGCTCTGGCGCAGCGGAGGCGCGGAAGTGCAAGTGTAATGTCAAGGAAGAATAATTTAATGTTCGAATATCGAATAAGTCGTTCCTCGACGGTTCTATGCATATCTATATCGATTTATCTATCTATCTATATAGATAAACATATATACATACGTACATATATATGCATATATATATATATATATATATATATATATATATATATATATATATATATATGCATTATACATACATACATATATATATATGTATGTATGTATGTATGTATGTGTGTGTATGTATTTATATATATGTGTATATATATAAATATATATGTGTATATATATAAATATATATGTCTATATATATATATGTAGAGAGAGAGAGAGAAAGGGGGAGGAAGAGCTGTGTGTGAGGATAACTTTCTCTTAAAGCAGTAGCATGTACGTATGATCATAATTTTGATAAACAATTTTTTCAGTTCTAATTTATTCTCTCTAATTCGTCAGTACTGAAAAGCGGGAAGGTTTCATGGGGACGTCAGTGAAACAAAACTATAACGATAGATAAACATTCATACTAAATATCTTGTAATTAACTGATAATTACTCAAGGTACCTTCCCAGAAACGTATCTTTAAGTAGGTATAGATAATTTTCGAACACAAGTACTGTACCTTGCCTTCGCCATGAGCTGATACAGCTTACCTTGTGCAACTATTCATTCTCATTCAGGAACTCACCTTTTTCACATGCGGCCGTATCATTTTGGGGGAAACTAGTCTATTTATTCTGTGAGAAAATATATAATGTTTTATGATAATACATTCAGATATAGAATCAAAATGAAG
>NC_061821.1:14065770-14075770 GCF_019202785.1 Penaeus chinensis
TATCATTATGATTGTCACCATCTTCATTGCTTACGATTTGCAAGGATCACCATTTTAAGCAAGAATTGTGTGAAGATCAATGGTAAGAAATCCATTTATCATTGTCAAAGGCAAGAGTGCGGTATGTTAAAGGTGTTAAGACCTTACGTCATAGATTCTTGTGCTACACCTTTTGTTCTTAAAGGGTTTCAATTGTTTTAAGTCTGTCATAAAAAGTCTTTTCCGTTTTAATTTGAATGTGTGTCTGGTTTCTCTATTACGAGTCATAGGTGTTTATATTTTCATGGTAAAGGATGCATGTATTTCAAACATGCCTTTCAGTTTTCATGAAAGATGTGTAAGGTTGACTTTTTAATTACATATTGCTGTGAAAGTGTTTCCTCAAGTAAAAATAACATTTATACAAACACATCCTGAAGGTAATTCTTACAAGACCATAAAATGCAAATGAAATGATTGCAAGTATGTAACGGAAGCGTGGGCCATATTCGGAGGAAATGCCACTTAAGTAATCAGCTGTATTCTGTGCCATTCTGTCAGTTCACATAACTTTTTATTAATCAGTTTCAGTTATTTATACGCCCTGTTAACAGAACTATTTAGCAAAACCGAACATACTTAGGATGTATACGCAGGATCTCTTGTACAATGTTTAGTATGTTCATGTGTGTACCAGACAATAGACGTTCCACGAAGAGTGAGGAGTGTCAAGAAGAATGAATAATGAATGCGACGTAATGGGGCCAAGAGCCATTGCGCCGAATGCATGAAGGAATAAACGAAGTGTGAAGAGTGTCATTAGAAGTGAAAGTTGACATGGATTCACTTTACGGAGGTATTCGAAGACATCGCTTACAAGTTCTGACGTGACTTCTAAAAAGTAATTGTCTGGGCGTCTTAGTTCTAAAAATAATGTCACGCTATTTAGCCAGAAGTTGCATCTTCCTTCATACATCCGGGCACGGCAAAGGTCGCGGGCTCGCGCCACGCAGCCGGCCGGGGGCCGCCGGGGTAACCATTCCCCGTGCCGCCCCGCTTCTCGGTCGGTTTGTGGCCCTGCCCTTCACACAGGCGACCGCTCCCGTCTAGACGTCCGGAATGGTTTTCGAGTACCGCCCCCCCCTCACTGAGGTGAAACAACCTTTGGATGGTTGCTTCAGAGGGATGAAAGGAACCAGCTGACAAAAAGGACAAAACCCCCCTTCCCTCACTGAGGTGAAACAGCCTTTGGATGGCTGCTTCAGAGGGAAGGGGGAAACACTTTGAAAAGACACAGGTCCTTTCCTTCCTCACTGAGGTGAAACAACCTTTGGGTGGTTGCTTCAGAGGAATGTAAGGAACTGCCTGGCAAGAACGCAAAACCTCCCTTCCCTCACTGAGGTGAAACAGCCTTTGGGTGGCTGTTTTAGAGGGAAGGGTGAACTACTTCGAAAAGACACAGGTCCTTTCCTTCCTCACTGAGGTGAAACAACCTTTGGGTGGTTGCTTCAGGGGAACGAAAGGAAGTGCCTGACAAGAACGCAAAACCTCCCTTCCCTCACTGAGGTGAAACAGCCTTTGGGTGGCTGTTTTAGAGGGAAGGGGGAACTACTTTGAAAAGACACAGGTCCTTTCCTTCCTCACTGAGGTGAAACAACCTTTGGGTGGTTGCTTCAGAGGGATGAAAGGAACTGCCTGGTAAAAGTGCAAGACTCCTCTTCCCTCACTGCGGTGAAGCAACCTTTGGGTGGCTGCCTCAGAGGGCTGAGCAAAAGGGCTCCAAACAATGATGTCTCGTAGGTGGAAGGGCATCCCCTCTGGTCTCTCCCCAGGGGTTTACACCTACCCACGCGATTGCCGTGCGTGGCAGCCTTGTGCGCTGTGGAGACGGGAGTCCTGGAGGTTGAGCGATGCCGTGAACGAGTACGCCCTGCGGCTAGCAACACGCCTCTTTGGTCCTCTATTCCAGCAAGACAGGCGGCCTGATCCCGGCCCGGTCACGGTCAATCGGCTGGTCTCCCCCGGGAGGCTAGGGTCAAGCAGTCATGCCGCCATTGGCACTCACAATGGTCCGTGAGTGCCGTCACAATGGCTATTGGCTGCGTATATCCTCTCATCACTCCTGTTGCTGTTAGACACTGGTTCTGACACTCAGCTTCCCCTTGTTGGACTCCGTGGTGGGTGGGGGCGTGAGAGGATGAAGCACTTACCAATTCATGGAAAAAAACAATCAAACACCCCCCACAGACTGAACTTACAGTTGACGAACCGCGCAAGGCCCAGACCACGGTAGTCACCATGAAGGCATATGCGCCTTCCGGTGGCAAAAGAAAGCCCCAAGCACAGGATGACACTGTCACCCCTGCTGCTAAGGTGGACAAGACCGAAGCCAATGGGTCTGTCCACCGAATAGTCAAAGATCTTGACTCGCGAGCTGGCCTCTCCAGGCCAGCAGCTAAGCCAGGGAGGCCCCTGAGTTCACAGACGGCCTCCCCGACTGAGAGGGGAGAGCAGGCTGAACCAGCCGCATCAGCTCCTGCCTCCTCAAACAAGCCCGAAAGCCGAAAGGGCGGGCCGAAGCGTCCGAGGCCGGATACCGACTCTGATGAAGAGTCGGGACCCCCTAAACGCTTCACCCAGTTCAAAGTGCCAGCTAAACCCGAAGGCTTCGACAATGCCTACCAATTGGTCAGGGCATTGGAGTTGCAACGGAAAATCCGGTTGTCGATCCGGGTCGCCCGAGATCAGGGCATGATCATAATGCCCAAAGATCAAGCTACCTTAAATTTCCTCCGGGAAACGAAGGAGCTAACTGATGGGAGAAAAGTGAGTCTTTCCCCACTAAGTCCCGAGGAAAAGAGAACCAAGATGGTGCTACTTGGCTTCTCAGTCTCGTACGATGTGGAGCTGATCGCTTCACACCCACAGGTCGTGCAGGCTTCCCGAATGTCGAAGGGGAAGACCCCAACCAGGCAAGTCCTGGTGACCATGAAAGGTGCCCCAACCACTACCCTTGATCTGGGTAACTGGGGCACCTACAACCTTCGAACGTATGTGCCAGAACCACTTCGGTGTTTCAAGTGCCAGAAATACGGTCACCACAAGGCTAACTGTACAGCCAAGCCTAAATGTGGTGTCTGTAGCAAGGCACACAACACAGAGGTATGCCTCAAGGCATACAAAGAGGAAAAGAGGGACACAACAGCCAAATGTCCCAACTGTGCCAAGAAGCATCATGCCTGGAGCCTGACTTGCTCTGTCAGGAAAAAGGCGGCCCTCAGGCGACAAGAGGTTGCTCAAAACCGATCAGACTTTGTTCCTGCCCCACCGGGCACCCATGTCTGGGGAAGGAACAAAAGCGAAAAGGCCCCCCGACCTCCTAAGAGGAAGGAAGCCGCCCCCCAGCCGACACCGGATGTCTCCAACAAAAAGGAGTTTCCGACAATGCCAAAGGTGCAGAAAAAGAAACTAAAGAAAAAAGTTTCTAAGAGCACCACAAAAACCTCCCCAACAGATGATCATCTCCTCTTTGACGAGGACGATATGACTCTCCTGTTAACTGCTGTTGTCACAGCAGTAGCAACAGCCCTGGGGAGGTCGAGTGAGGAGGCCGAGAAGGCAGTTTCGGTCGCCATGACGGCAATGACCCAGACTGTCGCAGCCCTGAAGGGAAGAAAGCTGGCTAGAGAAAAACCAGCCTCACCCTCACCCCAGGACGAGACTCCCCTCCCCACTCTAAACCAGGCCATGCCTTCACAGGCAGAGCCAAAACAGGCTGAATCTGTGCAGCCAGAGCCAGATCACGCTGACCTTGCCCAGGCAAGGCCAGCAAGGCCAGCCAAGAAAAAGCCTGAGAGAAAAGCCGAACCAACCAAAGTCAGAGCTACCAAAGGCTCTCCACCCCCCAGTGGACCCAAGGATAGCCTGACAACAGACGAGGAGCCCTCAACCAGCGAGGACCTCGCAATGGAGTTGTCAGACTCCGACGATGTCTCTGATGTAACTATCACTGAGTAACATCATGACACACCATCTAAGCATCCTACAGTGGAACATCAATAGCTTCTCTGCAAAGAACGCTTTTCTCCAAGCAGTAGTGCGATCAAGGAACATTGACATTGTCATGCTCCAGGAGACATTAACAGTGGACACTGTTCGCTTCTCAGGGTACCATGCCTTCACACTGCCACAAACACCTGGCAAGAGAGGCTTGATCACCCTTGTGAGAGCAACAATCCCCTGCTCCGCAATAGCCGATGCATCGCACTGTGGAGACGATGTTGAATCCCTTGCCGTCGAGGTTCACCTGGCCGGGGGGCCCCTCAAACTGTACAATGTGTACAGCCGGCCACGCTGTAAAAGCTTAGACATCAGCCAGGTCTGTGCTTCTGCTGCACACGACCGAGTGATCATAGGGGGAGACTTCAATGCACACCACCCCATCCTGGCTACCTGCCGGGCACCGGATGCGGCCGGCTATCACATAGCTGACGTGCTAGAGACATTCCCTGAGATCGCTCTCCTCAACACCCAAGAGCTAACGCATGTCAGAGGAGGGGTCCTAGACCTCACCCTGGCCACTGCGACTCTGGTGGGGAGGATTGGCTGGTGTGTCGATGAGACCGTCACAAGTGACCATTACGGCACTATAACTACCCTCATGGATGCTGGCCCAGCCGAAATCCTAAGACCAAATCCAAGATGGAAAACAGACAAGGCCAACTGGCAGGCGTTTCAAAACGCCTTGGCCCTCTGTCTGAGATGCAACAATCCCCCACAAAGCGAAAATGTGGAAGTGCTCGAAGCCAGCCTGCTAAACGCCATTAATGAAGCAGCCTCACAGACCATACCCAAAACTCGGCCTGGGTCCAGAAGTCACAAAGACGCCTGGTACTTCAATGACGAGATCAGGGAGGTCAACCACAGGGTGAACATGTGCCGAAAACTATTCCGAAGGCAAAGAACCCCTGACAACCTATCCCTCCTAAGGGAAGCTGTCACGGATGCCAAGGAAACTGCCAACAGAGTCAGGCAGGAAAAGTGGCTGGAATGGTGTGAGTCCTTCGACCACCAAACCACCCTTTCAGAGCTGTGGCAACGGGTCAAGCGAGCTACCAGCCGCTCAGCCCCGAGGTGCACCCATCACGACCCCCAAGCAGAGGCTAACAGACTGGCGCACGAGTTCTCTGCGAGAACGAGCAGCAACAGTCTGCCAGCCGAGCTGAGGGCAAGACAAGAGCGTCTACAGCCAGACAGACACGCTCAGATCAGAGAAAGGGCAGCCGAACCCGATAACTCAGACGTTATCTTTTCTCTGAGGGAACTAAGGAAAGCCTATAAAACCAGTTCCAACACAGCCCCGGGCTCTGATGGGATCTCGTACCCCATTATCTCCCACCTAGGACTAGCAGGTGAGCGTGCACTCTTGCAACTCATCAACAAGTCCTGGGAAACTTCCACTCTACCCCAGAGTTGGAAGAAGGCTACCATAGTTCCCGTCCCAAAACCAAAGGAGCCGGGGAAGTACCGCCCCATCTCTCTGCTCAGCTGCCTGGCCAAGACGGCTGAGAGGATGGTACTAAACCGGCTTCAATGGAAAACGGGACCCCCGCACGAACACCTTCACGGGTTCACAAGGGGCATGGGCACAGCACACAGCTTAGCCACGCTCTTAAGCACAATCAGCAAGGGCCCAGCTGTGGTGGTATTCCTTGACCTGGAGAAGGCTTTTGAACTGGCAAGTCCGCTTGCCATTCAGGAAAGCCTGATCCAGAAGGGAATCAGAGGAAAGCTCTTGGCTTGGATAGGTGACTACTTCAGGAACAGGACTGCCAATGTCAAATTCCAGGGTCACCTATCGCAGCACATGCCGCTCGAAAATGGAACGCCACAGGGTGGGGTTCTCAGTCCAGCCCTATTCAACACTTTAATGTCCTGCATCCTCAACATAAACCTCCCAGTGGGGTGCCAGATCATCTCGTATGCAGACGATCTCGCTATCACCTCCACTGGACCACGCAGCCAGAATAAAGCCCAGCGTTGTCTGGACCTCGTGTCAGAGGAGTGTTGTAGGACGGGACTAAAGATCTCTGCTGCCAAATCCAAAGCCATGGCTTTGAGACAGAGAGTTCGAGGCACAAGACTGAAAATCCAGGGAGTGGAATTAGAATGGGTCAAGGACTACCTATACCTTGGGGTAAGGATAGACCGGACCCTCTCCTTCCATAAGGAGGTCCAGTACCTGGTTGACCGAACCAAAGCAAGACTGTCTGTCATGAGAGCAATGACTGGGAGACGCATAGGGGCCAGACACAAAGTACTAAGATCATTCTATGTACATGCTGTCCGGCCCATTGTGGACTATGCCTCAGTCGCTCTAATTGCTGCAAAGAAAAAGCACACAGACAAATTAGAAACAGTCCAAAATGAAGCTGCCAGGATCATTCTGGGTGCCCCGAGGTGGACGAAGGTCCTCAACCTCCTGATGGAGGCAAACCTTCTCCCCCTGGACTCACGAATCGATCTAACGGCAACACAATTTCTGTCAAAGGTCATCCAGGCTCCCAGGAACACAAGCCTAAGACAAAAATTAGTCAGATGCCTCGAACAAGACAACGAGCTCGTTGCAAACAACTCCTGGCTGTCTCATACAGCCAGGGTGTTGATACGCCATCAGCTCAAAGAACAGCTTCTTGCTAAGGGCATGGACTCCCCCCACCCCGACTTTGCCGAAGCCCCGCCGTGGGCACTGAGCCTGATAGAGTTCAACATAATGAACCTGTCAATGAAAAAGAGCCTATACCCCATGCCTAGCCTAAAGGCAGAAGCCCACAGGGTCATTGCAGCCATCACTCCTCCGGGTAGTAGAACATACTACACGGATGGATCGGTCGATCCCTTGAGCCACACTGCAGGCGCCGGCTTTGCAGCTAGGGATGCCACGCGATCCATGAGGGTAACAGACAACGCCTCCTCGCTACAGGCAGAGGCAGTTGCAATCATGGGAGCCCTAGGCCACGCGTCCCTAAGGGAAGGACACGTGGTCATACACACAGACTCCAGGGCAGCCATTGACTGTCTTCAGCACAGCTCACCCACAGACAACATCTACCTACTGACCACGATTCTCACAATGGCACAGAGAATTCTTGCTCAGGGTAGAAGAATTATCATCAATTGGGTCCCAAGCCACATCGGCATCAGAGGGAACGAGCTTGCTGACAGACTAGCCGCCGCTGGCAGGGGTATGCCCCCAAATCCCATGACGATAAAACCGAGCCGAAAATTACTTATGGAGAAGTGTGCCTTGGTCGGTCGTACCTTCCTACGGCAGCTCCACAGAGAGGAAACGAGAACCTCCCCCTCGGCCAGCTGGTACTCAGACGCCACAGGCTCTGAACCACTGGCACTCTCTGAAGTAAGCAACAGAGGTACCGAAGTCATTCTTCACAGAATGCGCCTAGGTTACCACTGTGCATGGCAGATTATCCCAACAATCGAACGCGATGAATGGTGCTGCAAGCACTGCGGCGAGCCGAACGCCACACTAGTCCACTACCTAGAAAATTGTAACCATACACAATTCCTGAGACATGGACCGCCCACAACAGCCGCCGTGCTGGTAAAGAGGCTATGCGAAATGCTTACACCATGGCGGCAGGAGCGCTTGCTGGCAATCCCGCCGCCACGGTAAGCACCGAGTGTCAGACAACTCAATGAGACAGCCGTAAAAAAGCTGACACAGGCCGGGCCATATCTAGAAGGCCCGGGCGAAGCTAGAACTTCGCAAACCAAACCCCCCCCCCCCCCCTCCTTCATACAAGCACTAGCGGATTTTGACAATCCTACAAGCGGACGTAAAGGCGGCGTCTATTATTCATTTTGATTATTTGAACATCTTGTGGACACACTGGCGACTTGTGTTTCTAAGTCACAGCTTTACGAATAAAGAAAAAAAAATCAAGGGAACAGCTGAGAGTACAAGGCCTATAGCAGGGATGGAGGTGGTGGGGAGTAACCGGGCGAAATAGAAGAAACAGAAGGGGGAAAGCAGCTCCCCCCATACTCGCTGCCGACAGGCCGAACTATTATCACTAAAGTCACGCCTAATGAAATAATCTGTCTCATAAAGGAGTAGGCAGATTTCATATAAACCGTTTCATTAAGTGAAACACTTTTTTCGAATTCACATTTCCTCCTCGGCCAATCTCTCCATTCAGCCGGATACCTCGGTGTTACAAAGTCGTATTTATTCATTTATTCATTGCACATCCGCGAAGGTCATTTCTTTTTACAACGTGTTGGACTTTTACTTGTGTAATGGAGTCACGAATTTCTTGACGGAAGCCTATATCATATAAACGTCAGAGGAAATAGGTGGTGCATATTATTACATAGTGTGTGTGTTTAGGCTCTAGGGGGTGATTCCTTTTTTTTTTTCTTATGAATTCTTATTTATCGTGATGAGGCCATTTTTATTTCTATTCGTATAATCATCTCCTCGCCCCCATGATAATAATGATAATTACTAAAATAATGATATTGATAATAATAATGATAGTAGTAATAGCAGTAGCAGTAGAAGTTATGGCAATACTGAGGATAATAACAGTGATAATAATATTGATGATGAAAATAATGATAATGATAATAATGATGATGATGGCAGTAATAATAATAATGGTAATAATAATGATAATGATAATAATAATAACAATAATAATAATGATGGTAATGATAATGATAATAATAATAACGGTGATAATAATAATAATAATAATGATAATAATAATAACGGTGATAAAAATAATAATAATAATAATAATGAAAATTGTAATAATAATAATAATAACAATAATAGGAGTAATAATGATAATAAAGATAATAATACCAAAAAGTAATTAGGATAATAGTGATAATAATGATAACAACAACAATAATAATGATAATAATAATAATGATAATAATAATAATGAACAATAATGATAATAATGATGATAATAATGATGATTATAATGGTAATAATAATAATAAAGAATAATAATAATGATAATAATAATGATAAAGAAAATAATAAGGATATTAATAACAGCAAAATTATATTGATAATAATAATAATAATAATAATAATAATGATAACAATAATCATAATAACAGATGATTATTATAACTATCACTTATGTTTTTAATTATAATTCAACAAAATAATAAAACAAAATAATTACAATAATAGTAAAATTGGTAGTAATAATAACAATGATAGTATAACAACAGAAATAATGATCATAATGATGATGATAATCATAATAATAACAATAATAATAATTATAATAACTATTGTTATAACAATAATAACGATAATAAAACAATAATGATAAGGATGATGATAATAATTATGATTATTATTATTAGTAGTAGTAGCAGTAGTAGTAGCAGTAGTGGTAGTATTAGTAATAGTATTGTTATAATAGTAGTAGTAGTAGTAAAAAAATAATAATAATGATAATAATAAAAATAACAACAACAACAATAATAAAGATAATAGTAATAATAATAATAATGATAATGATAATAATTATAAAAACAATAATAATAATAATAATAATAATGATAATAATAATAATAATATTAATGATAATAATAATTATTATAATAATAATGACAATGATAATAATAATAGTGATAACAATTATAACAATAATGATAATAATAATAATAATAATAATTACAATAATAGTAGTAATGATAACAATAACAATGATGATAATGATAATAATGATTATAATAATAATCATGGTAATAATAATAATAATAATAATAATGATGATGATAATAATAATAATAATGATAATAATAATAATAATAATGATAATAATAATAACAATAGTAATAACAATAATTATAACAATAATGATAATGATGGCAATAATGATAATATGCATATTAATAATAATGATGATGATATCCATATTACTAACAATGATATTCACTATCAGTATCATCATTATCATTATTATTGCTG
>NC_061821.1:14083270-14088270 GCF_019202785.1 Penaeus chinensis
AGTAGACCTAACGCATTCACTTGCAGAGTGCACTTTGATATGTTTTTTTATTGCCTGTATTATAACGCCGACAACAGCCACGTAAATATTCCTCGTAGTGTGTCGTATAGTTCACGAAAGTGTGACGATACAAGCGTGAACTGCGTAACACCGGATATCTTACGGGAGTGGTATTTCCAAGATACCATTGTTACGTGGAGTTTGGCCTTTCGGGGATGAGGATTCACGAAATGGTTTTGGGATGCGTGAAGTGGGTATGGGTGGAGGGGAGTGTGGGTGGTGAAGATGTGGATGTGGGTGGAGGGAATGTGGGTGTTGGTGGTGTCGTGGGACGGACCTTTGAGGTCGGTGTGGAAGTGATAGCGTGGCGATTTGTGGGTGTATGGGTAGTGTGGGTTGGGTGTTGATTATGATGATGTTTAAAGTAACGGTAACAGAAGGCTTGGTATCAATCAGTACATAGGTAGTAGCAGCAACAACAACAAAAATAGCAGGGGTCCTTCAGACAAACGAAGTACATGCCCCGTGTCAAGATGGTGGTAACGTTCTGCGGGAAAGGTTCAGCTCAACAGCAGCAACAGAGCTGACAGGTGTTGACGGGGCGGAGACTGCTGTGGCAAATATTAAGCTGGAATGCTAGACAAGGAAAGCAATTGTGTTGCTAACTATCTTTCTGAACTATGTGTTTGTGTAGAGGCGTTTGGGTGCATGTGCACACCGCACACTTACTTACTCACCCACTCACTCACTCACTTATTCACCCACCCACTCACTTACTCACCCACCCACCCACTCACTCACTCACTCACTCACTCACTCACTCACTCACTCACTCACTCACTCACTCACTCACTCACTCACTCACTCACTCACTCACTCACTCACTCACTCACCCACCCACCCACCAGCTGCTCACTCACTTACTCACCCACCCACCCACCCTATATATTATATGATATATATATATATATGTATTAGATATCTAAACCTCTCACTTCCTCTCCCTCCTGTCTGATTTATTGCCACATAAACATTTATGTAGCATGCAAAAAGTCCTCTGGAATGAATTTGATCCGTCAGTGTTGTGAATGAAAAATATAGATGTAACGAATTCCAGCTTTCCCCATAATTCGTGAATTGGCATATCGTAACATGTGAAGAAGAACTAATGAATATAGAATGATGGAGAAGAGACGAGAGTGAAGGCAGGGGTAAAGACGCCGGAAGAGACTCGGGTCGGATTGATGGATTATCGCGAAGGATGAATGACACGCGGGGTCTAAGGGGTTGATAAGGATTGTTGAGGGCTGCTTTGCACGGGCAAGGACGCCGTTGCTCTTCGCCTTCTTGACTCGGAGAAGACGCCGAGATTGATTGCATCGAGCCAACTTGGCGGAGTTTTAAAGTTAGCGATTAAATTAATTTGTTTATATTGTGCGAGAGGGGAAGATGTGGGAGGATGGTTGGTGCGACCACGTCACATCACGTGACACTATGTGGGCGTGGCTTACACGCGTTTAATTCTTGTACTTTGTAGGGTGGAGATAGTCGTCTTTCTTTCAAGTAATTGATTTTACCAGAGAGACATATTGTTCGACTTTTCTTTAGTTTTGTCCCCTGTGTGTGATGTGCAAAAAAATAATTGTAGTTGAGTTTGTTTTGCAAACGGCTTAGGAGGCAAGGTGCTGCTCAGCCAGCAGTGAGGCATTGTTTTGTCTCTCTTTTCAAATAAAAGGTTTTCAGTGACTAAATATGAAGGAAAAGAAAAATGCATTTGCGAAAACTACTAAATATAATACCATCATGTATCATTTCGGTTTGTGTGTATTGAGAGTAAGAGTGGGAGATACGGAAAGAGTGAGATTTGAGAGATAGGGAGAGAGTGTGAGCGAGAGTAAAAGATGAGGAGAGAGTGAGTGTGAGAGTAAGAGATAAGGAGAGAGTGAGTGTGAGAGTGAGAGATAAGGAGAGAGTGAGTGTGAGAGTGAGAGATAAGGAGAGAGTGAGTGTGAGAGTGAGAGATAATGAGAGAGTGTGAATGAGAGGGAAAGAGTGAGAATGAGAGAGGGAAAGAGTGAGAATGAGAGAGGGAAAGAGTGAGAATGAGAGAGGGAAAGAGTGAGAATAAGGGAGAGAGAGAATAAGATATAGAGAATAAGAGAGAGAGAGAATAAGAGAAAGAGAGAGAATAAGAGAAAGAGAGAGAATAAGAGAAAGAGAGAGAATAAGAGAAAGAGAGAGAATAAGAGAGAGAAAGAGAAAGAAAGAGAAAGAAAGAGAAAGAAAGAGAGAAAGAGAGAGAGAGAGAGAGAGAGAGAGAGAGAGAGAGAGAGAGAGAGAGAGAGAGAGAGAGAGAGAGAGAGAGAGAGAGAGAGAGAGAGAATATCGGGCGACGTAATTAGTGGTGATAAACGAGGGTTATGAGAGTGAGTCACCAGCGCACGTCTCCTGCGAGTGGTGGTGCCGGCGGTGGTGTTGCATGGATGGGAGGACCATTATTTGCCGTGCGTCTTCTCCTGTGCGCGTGTGGCGGTGCACGTGCACTGACCTGCTGTCCGTCTCTTCCTGTTTGTCTTTTCCTCTGCGAATTTCCTCTACTCCTGACTCTCTCCCTGCCATGCGTCCGGGTTCAACATCTTTGAATCAGTTTGCCTTCTTGTTTTCTGTTGCATGTCCTGTGTCTGTTTTTTTTTTTTTTTTTCTGTTATTATCCTTACCTTGCAGTCCTCGCTCTTCCCGTTTATTGCTCTTTAGTCGGCATTATTTTTCCCCGAACTCTTTCTGCCATGTCCATTTATTCGCTTACTATTGCAACCCTCATTTAAATTCTGTCCTTTTTTATGCTTGCTTCCTTCCTTTTTTTTTTTTTTATTTCCTGCGCTCCTCGTATCTACATTAGATTGACGACATCAGGCGCGAGAAAAATCCCTAATTCTCGTGAGGCTTATCTGCCTACCTGACCTTGAGCGTACTGTACAAGAGTAGCTTTTCTAAACCCACGACAACCGAGCCATCCACAACTTCCATTCGTACAGCGCAGTTCAGCTGCCGGTACCGCTTTGTATGCTCTTATTCGTACACGTTAGTTTGCGTCGCTGTTTATTTAGTTGCCTGTTGCTCCTTTGTTTAATTAAGATATTTGTATCTGGTTCTGTTGTTCCTTCCCTCCTTTCCTCGTAATCTGCTTCCTTCTATGACTTTTTCATTCTTCTTTATCCTCCCGTCCAATGTCCCTGTCCCTGTCTCTCTGCCCACCTCCACCTTCTTTTTTTTCTTTTTCTTTTCTCTACCTGCCCTCCTTCCTTTCTTTCTTTTATTTCCTTTCAATCTGCCTCCTTCCTATCTTTCCTTCCATAAAGCGAAATAGAGGCCCTATTTTCCTTCCTTCATCTCCCTTACTCCTCCCCTTCTTTTTCCTTCTTCCCTTTTTCTATTCCTCTTCCTCTTTTCTCCTCTTCACCTTCGTCGTCTTCCTCCTCCTCTCATCCCCTTCCTCCATTCCTTCTCTTCCTACCCCACACCATCCCCTTCCTCCATTCCTTCTCTTCCTACCCCCCCCACCATCCACTTCCTCCATCCCTGCTACTACCCCATTAACTATTCCCCCATATACCGCTGTGTCAGAAGTCCGAGGAGCACGCAACGCCACGAGCTCGATTGACCTACTCCCCCAAAATAATCTCAGGGAAAGGGTTCGAGGCGGGCAGACGTTTGGATGAGGTTTCGTGAGTTTCGTAAAATTACCCCTTTACTTAACAAGGCTCTGACCCGCATTGCCACGAGGCTGGGGGAAAATGAGTAAGCATTGGCCCGGTTCTGTTTTCGTTTGTTTGTTTGTTTGTTTGCTTTGTTTTCATGTTGTGGAGGATCAGTTATGGGTGGGATTGAGTTGTGACACTTATTTTTGATACGATGAAGTAAATGTTTGCTTAATTGTATCTACTTGCGCCCCGTTCTTCCTTCCTTCCTTCGTTCCGTCCTTCTTTCTATCATCCATTCTTTCATTCATTCCTCTATACCTGCCGATATATTCAGTCTGTTGAGTTTAGCCTGATAGGTTATTGTGCTATTTCGTTTTTTTCGCTTGTTTTCACTTATACATATCGGCTTCTTGGCCGTCGATATTCCGTATGTGTCTGCATTTTTTTTTTTTTTTTTTTTTTTAGGCAATTTCCTAATAGTCTGTTATTTTCCGTCTGTCTATCTATCTATCTATCTATCAATCTATATATCTATCTATCTATCTATCTATCTCTATATATATGCTTATGTATATTTAAAAAAAAAATCTTTCACTGCCTTTACTTCTGCTTTTAGTTTTACCAGTGTCTTTCCACTTATTGACATATTCGTGTTTCTAGCTTCTCACCTATCGTAGTTTCCGCCCACATACCTGTCTACAGTAAATTGATATGTTAATCAGTACTTCCCGGTTATCTTTTGTTGTAGGCTTATCGTGTCCCAGCTGATATTGCCATCCACGTAATGTGGGATGCTCCTAAGAAACGGCATTGCCTCCACCATTATTACTTGCGAACATTACATCTGCTTTCCCGCCTCCACGTGTGTATCCTCGTCCGTGAAGATACGGTTCGCACCCCGAATCCACCTCATCTCTCATTCATGGTCCAGTCACGCAGTTATGATGTGAAGATCCTTTTTCGGGGTTTGCTGTAGAGTAGAGTCGCAGGAACGTTGTGACGCAGTGGCGACGGGATTTTCTATGCGTGTTTGGCGGAGCATGTGGAGGAGGAGGGAGGAGAGGGGAGGAGAGTGGAGGGACAAGGGTGTAGGAAGGAGGGAGGAGGGAGGAGAGGGGAGGAGAGTGGAGGGACGAGGGTGGAGGGAGGAGTAGCAGTAGAATGGGGGTAAGGGAGTGCCAGTAGAGCAAGGGGTATCAAGGTGATCGTTATGGTTCGTGAGGGCAGTGTCTGGGGACGTTAACTGGGTCACCAAGCATGTGTGCGTGTGTATATGTACAGTGTGTGCATGTGCGTATG
>NC_061821.1:14095770-14105770 GCF_019202785.1 Penaeus chinensis
TTCATTTATATAGAATGGTGGATAAAAGGTTGGGTATTTATATTATGATAGGTTTATGATATATGAAATTAACTGAACACCAGTAATCGTACATAAACCTCTTTCATTATTAAACTTTTTGCACTAGCATTGCATTCAGTGTGTCATTTCCGAATTAAGGATTATTGCATTGGAAAAAAATGTGACATTTATATACGTATCTGGTGGAAAGTCCGCATTGTAATTAACACGTGGCAGTTGTTGTTACAGAGCAGACGAAGCGTTGATATAGGTGAGGTCTGTAATGTACATATACAGAGAGGGTGGTAGGGAAGAGGGGAAGGCAGAGAAGGAAAGGAAGGGGAAGTAGGGGAAAGATTGGAAAGGTAGGGGGGGAAGGGGAAAGAATGAGGGAGGTAGGAAAATTGGAAAGGAGGGAGTAGAAAGGGGAGGGCACATATAGATTGAAGGGAAGGAATAGGGAACGCAGGGAAAGGAGGAAAAACAAGAGAGAAAACAGGAGACAGAAAGACAGAGAGAGAAGAAGGGGAGATACACGGAAAGAAAGAAGAGACGAAGAGGAAGGCTTTAGGAAAAGGGGAAGGGAGGGAGATAAGAAAACAGAGAGAGACAGAGGAATAAAAGGAGATAGAAGGGAGAGATGGAAGTGGAAAGAGTAAGAGGGAGGAAGGGACTTGGAAGTTGGCAGAACAAAATCGACGGAGATATACAGGTGTTGATAAAAAAATCAAAATGAAGGGTTGAGAGAGCGGAAGTGAGTGTATAAGGGAATTTGGTGCTAATGGAAATAAAGGCTAGTGAGAGGATGAAGAAAGCAGCAAAATGGAAGAATGTTGTAACGAAAAGGGAGTCGAAAAAAGAAAGAAATGGAAAACAGGAGAATGGAGGAGAGAGAGAGGGAGAGAGAGAGAGAGAGAGAGAGAGAGAGAGAGAGAGAGAGAGAGAGAGAGAGAGAGAGAGAGAGAGAGAGAGAGAGGGGGGGGGGTGGATTCGCATGACCTATGGCATAAGCACCACGGTAATGACAGGTGTTATTTCAGTGCATCTCTGAAGGATAGGCTTCAAGAGGGTGATAGATTGATGGTGATGATGGAAAAGGAAGAGCAGGAGGAGAAAAAAAAAACCCAAAACAGGAGTAAAAGGCGTCGAAGAGGAATAAAAGAAGGAAGAAGGATAAGGAGGAGGAGGAGAAGTGCAGTTATGAACGCAGGTAATTGGGCCGTAAAAGTGAGGTTGTAATCTCGGGAGGCGTCGGGGGTGCCTGGCTTGTTATGTTTCGTTAGTGGACGATCCTTCTTCCCTTTTTTGATTGCCATTGTTTCCGCTTGTTTGCAACATGACCTAGTCCCTTGCAGCCGCGTGGACTTAAAGAACTTGAAGCAACGTCTCTGAAGGGTGCATGCAGAATGCGGCATTTCCATTGTCTCATAGCTAAGCTGCTGTCGAGGACTTATCGCTGTATTAGTCGTGTGCTCTCGTGACCTTACTCAAAGGCCAAGGAGGTGGTGAGGCTGGGCCAGACGGCTCTTCAAGGAGGTCGTGCCATGCATAAGACGATCTGTCTCTCTATTCTCTCCGCTATCTTCGCGCACCCAGTCACCCACCCACATACAACAATCATACATATCTGTGTGTGTGTGTGTGTGTTTTATGTATGTATGTGTGTATTATTTATATGTATGTATACATATACATACATACACTGATACACATACAGATACACATACATGCAAACGTGTGTGTGTGTATGTATGTATGCACATACATGGACACTCTCAGCCCTCCCTTTCCTTTCTCCAATCACCCTCTGCCCCAATCGCCCTCCCTCCGACTGTACAAGAATTTATATTGTTGCGCTAAAAAAAGCTGTTGGCGGATGTTCTGTGATACAACAAGTGGGCGATATGTGTTGTGATACCTGCAGTGTGGAAAAGGGGGAGACGGAGAGGGAGGGCGAGATAGAGGATAGGGATGATGAAGTTGAGAGGGAGAAAAAGAAGAGAGGCAGGGACAGAGACAGAAGGATTGAGAAGGGGGACTGAGAGATAGACGGGGAAGGAAGAGAAAGGCGGGTGAAGGAGAACGAGGGAGAACGGATAGACTAGCGGTAGTGGCGGTTCCGCACTGGGTGTCGGGGCACTCTGGGCGCCGGATGATTTCAAAGTAAAATAAAGCCTAAGAATGCAAGACGTTCCTCTCAATCCTTTGATGAGTTTCATATTTCTCTTTTGGAGATGTAACCTCTTCATTTTGTTTCGAAGAATTCGCAAATAAGCACTCTGCCGCGAAGGTAGTAAATTCCTGTGTGAAGGTGGGCAGTTAGAGAAATATATTCCCTAGAAAGTTCTACGTGAGTTTGGGTGTTTGAGAACCATTGTTTGAAAGTCTTTAGAAAAAAAGTTATAATGTCACATTGCTTATTATTTCCCACGTCAAACTGATTATTTTAAAACCTTTTCCTCTTTTTTCTCTGGCGGACCTAAGTAATTGTAATGTGTTTTTTCTCTATTTTTCAGGTACGTCTGGCTTTTGCCGAATTAGAGGTAAAGGAAATTAAGAAAAACAATGAAAGGCAGACAGGTAGATACCGAAGAGAGAATGTGTACCTTTTGCGTATGGTGCCTTAGTGCAAGATGGTACCGGGGTGTGATGGTTTTGCACTGCCGGATTACTGCATTGCTTTATACACTACAATATATATGTGTATATATAATGTTATATGTACATATGTTATATATTATATCATAATATTATATATTTTATATACCTTATTCCATATATAACTATATTATATATATTATATAATATATTATATATATATTTATATATTATATATTTATATATTATATTATATTTTATATTATCCTTATATGCAACACACAACACAAACACACACAGAGACACAGCACACACACACACACACACACACACACACACACAACACACACACACACACACACACACACACACGTTCTCCGATGGACACTAGTGACGTCAAAGAATGCCCCCGTTAGTATGCATTTCATAAGCACTCATCATGATTCAGCTTGCTCACAAATAGTGCTAGTTATTGAATTAAGTAAGGGGTGACTAAGCTAGCAAATGTTTATTTTATATTGCCAGACAATTTACATATATATATGATGGGAAAAGTTAGACTTCATTTTAGTCCATATATCTATTTGTTGTCTAACAGATTCTGTATTGAGCTAATTTTGAAGAAGACATTAGCAATATCTAGGTACATATAACAACTTTAAATCTGTGTATTTGATACTATATTTATTTGGGACAGAACGTAACCAATAATTCAGTGTAGATATATAGCTATTGAAGTCCAAACTCATTGGTTCCAACTCACAAACTTGCGTGTATGCGTGTGGGTCTGGAACATACACAAGTGTTCGTTTGCATGTTAGTGGGTCTGTGTAGTAGTGACTGACCACAGTAAGAAAATACAAAGTTTAACACGAATGCAATTATAAATGAATTTGCAAAAATATTTTACATATTTTCCTGATGTGCCTATTTTCATTCACTTTTGCCCCCGTTTTGTTATACTGACTAGTGTTTATGTATATATTTCACGTAGGCCTACTTGAACTGCCAAGATCATAAGTAAGTGGTAAGAAAGACATATATCATTCAGTGTGTAAATGCAAATCGAAGCAGCTGCCAACAAATCCTCTGGCGGCATTTCCACGGGTTATATTTTTTGTTAGTGGACGTATTTAGAATTTGTACTTCAATTTTACACCTGGTTCGAAGGGGAAAAAAAAGATAACACTGTATATTTGAAATCTTAGTAAGTATGGCTTCACCAATGTCATTCAGAGGCATGGTGAAGAAATAAGGAAGATCGTACTTTGTACAGTGTTGTTCATTTTAACAGACGTTTTAAACATAGGGAGATTATTGAACATGTGTAGAGATACCGAAATACGATAGATAATCGAATGAAAAGTTCAGGTTCATTATTAATCACAGTTTCACCTTGACGTCGTTAGCGAAATTTGGGCGTTGATTGGCTAGATAGCATTTGAAGGAGGCGGGGAAAAGATACTCGTTGCCGGATCACGGTGCTGCCTTAAGTCGTCCCCGGTCTGATAACTTGCCTGTCGGGGCAGTGAGGGAGACTTTCAATTGCTAATTGCGTCTTACCTGCATTCACCTGTGCTCGCCTTCGCGCGACCGGCTGCACATGGGAGCTCGCGGAAGGTGAAAGTTGGGTGATCTATTGTGCTGTTTACTCGTGCGTCCGGGGGAAGGCGTCTGCACATGTGCGGACGGACGCGCACGCACGAACGTAAAATTACGCATACATAATCTTGTGCCCATGTATGCATTAGTGGTCTCATGTACGCGCCCGCACTCACACGTACACAGACACACATACCCACGCACGCGCACGCACACGCACACGCGCGCACACACACACACACGACACACACACGTACACACACACACGACACACACACACACACACACACACACACACACACACACGTACACACACACGTACACACACACGTACACACACACGTACACACACACGTACACACACATACGTACACACACGCACACGCACACGCACACACACACACACACACACACACACACACACACACACACACACACACACACACACACACACACACACACACACACACACACACACGCGCGCGCGCGCGCGCATAAACAGACACGCACATAAACACACTCGCATTCAAACACACACACGCACACACACTTCACTCACATTCACACTAACTCAGTCTCCCTCGCTTGCGTATAAACGTACACATGTTGAGTGCCTGCGCCTAATGTGCCTGGCAGAGTGAGTCTCCCAGGCTGGGATGATGCCAACGCTGGGCACTCGGGGGCAACTGAGGGTACGCGAAGGCCTAATTACCTACTCAGGAATACGCGCATGTCTTAACTGTATATAGCAAGTGCGCATATGCTATACTTGCATGGCACTCATACATCATTATACACGTCGAGCAAATGAAACACGGTCTTGTATTATTTTATTATTTTATTTATTTATTTATTTTTTCATCAGTTTCCGTTTTAATACATACATTGAAAACACCAGACTGCGTTGCCCCGTCGACGAACGACGACTCGTGCCGCAGCGAGGGTGATGTCACAGTTGCTGTGGCGCTTCTTAGTCGCATATCCTGTGCTTTCAGGGAACTTCAGCTTCCTCCCTCTCCTCTGTCTAACCTCGCTCTCCAGATACAGTGAGTCACTCGTCACGGTCTGCGGCTGTGCGTCTCTCTCTCTCTCTCTCTCTCTCTCTCTCTCTCTCTCTCTCTCTCTCTCTCTCTCTCTCTCTCTCTCTCTCTCTCTCTCTCTCTCTCTCTCTCTCTCTCTCTCTCTCTCTCTCTCTCTCTCTCTCTCTCTCTCTCTCTCTCTCTCTCTCTCTCTCTCTCTCTCTCTCTCTCTCTCTCTCTCTCTCTCTCTCTCTCTCTCTCTCTCTCTCTCTCTCTCTCTCTCTCTCTCTCTCTCCTCTCTCCCTCTCTCCCTCTCTCCCTCTCTTCCTCTCTTCCTCTCTTCCTCTCTTCCTCTCTCCCTCTGCCTCTCCTCCTCCTTGTGTCCCTCGACTAAGGAAGCCAAATTGCAAAACATTTCTGGTGTCTTTTGCATACTGCAAATGTTTTAAATCTTATCTTCCGCCGGAATCGTTTTACGAGGCCTTGGTGGTTCCGCTGACATGTGTGATCTGTGGAGCCAGTTCGAGGCGGCGTATATATTTTGTGACGTCTCTCCCAGAATCAGGGACTCGCGTGCCTCGGTGCTGGTTGCATTTACAGTGCCAGCTCTAGGGACGGAGTGATTGATGTCATAGGCCTATGTAATGATTTTAATGATTAATGATGCTGGTTGCTAAGGAAGTAACAGTAGCAATAAAACGGTAACAGTAACAACAAACTGAACGGCGAAAACAAAACAAAAATAATGGTAACGATTGTTTTTGGTACCTTTATGTTCATTATTACATATTGTTTTAATGTTTGTTTTTATATGTTTATATTATAAAAGCCGTTAATCAAACGGGATGCCTACATCGTACAGATGTAAAAAAATATTAATTTTGTTTGACTTTTTTCATACTTAAACAGAAGTGCTTGAAACCTTTAGATATTTTCAAAAGTTGTCGAAAGCTTATGGAATATGGAAAATTATCTAAAGAATATGAAACTGATACACTTTCATCAAGTCTGTTTGTATTGTAGAAATTTATTCAAATCTAGTCATGATTTTCATGTGCATGGTACGCTGTGTTCTCTACCGTAGTCTTTGGTTGCAAAATCCAAAAAATTGAAACTGATTTAATTTGTATTTCCATTTTCTTTCTGTTAAAAGCGTTCGTAATTGCTAATCACAAGGGAAATTCGTTTTAACACCTCGAGAGTAAGCGAAAAAGTCAGATTTTAATATTATTATTGTTATTTTATTTATTATTATTAGTGTGCAAGTTTCCTTTTAGTTTATATTAGATTGTTATTTTACAATTACTAAAGATTTAACCAAAAAGATTAGTACCTTTGGGTGTATAGTGAGCCTTGAAAGCGTAAATATATGCGAAAATGAAAGTCTTGGCTGCAAAGTCGGTTTGAAATGTGAAACCGAAGTAGCAAAGGAAGCATGTAGTGGACAAGTAGGAAGGGAAACGGAAAAAAATAATGAAGTGGTTAAAAAAGAGGCAGTGAAAGAATTATTTGAACAAAGATTGATAAAAAAAGGAAAAGAAAATACTAGAGTGAACGTGGTGTGACAATGCCAAAGGTGGAGTTATGATGATTGGAAAATAGAATAAAAAGTGGTGTAAAAGTTGGAAAAATCGTGGATAAGAAAGGAAGTGTAAAGTCATTTGGAAATAGTGAAATTATATTCAGAAGGTAAGTGAGAGAGACTTTTATTCTGTCTTATGGGAAGCAAAGGTTGACATTTTATTCTAACAGAAACGATAATAATTCTGGAGTAAAATATAAAAAATTACACCGAGAAAATGCAATGAAAGTAAACAAGAAAGAAAAAGTGAATAAATTATGTATGAATATATATTTATATATGTATATGATAATGAGACGTGTATAAAATATATAAAGGAAAAGATGAATGTTATCGAAGAATATGTTTTATGCAAGTGTCAACATCTTTTTCGAAACACTTGGCTTGATGAATGACCCCCGGAGCGAGGAGACCTGAGAATGGCGATTGTTTGAGAGAGAAAGGGAATACAGAGTCAAAGGGAGAGAGGAGGAGAGAGACAGAGGAAACAGGAAAACAGGCGGTGAGAGAAAGGGAGAACCGAAGAAGGGAAGGCAAGAAAAAGAGGAAAATAGTGTATGATATTACAGGGGTTTTGATAAAATACATAAATATCATCTGAGTGTATGAGACTCCGAAAAGAAGACACAGAGAGAGAAAGGAGGAGTAAGAGAATGAGGATGAGAGATGAAGAACCTTGATAGTGACGTGACGCATCTATTCTTGGTGGGAGGGCCTCGTGCGATATTCTTTGGTGTCGTAAAGAACCGATTAAAACCCAGACGCGATCCTCCTATTTCTAATGAATGTTGCTAGAACGCGCGCATACACGCAGACGCTCGAGCATGCATAGCCATATGTATATATTTTTTTTCAAAGATTTATTTATTTATTTATTTTTAAGTATAGATGCAAAGACTACCATTTTGAGGTCGAAGGCGCAAATATGTTGTTATTGAAAATGTTCTTAAAATGTGCTTTTTAGATAAGTTCCCGTGTGAACATAATTGAAAAACTATTACGATAACATTATGAGACTGTTAGGGTGAATATGAGCCGTGACATGAGAGAAGCAAAGAGACATCTAGGCATATTTTGTTCGCAGAGAGCAGGGAAGGTTACTTGTGGGTTATGTTGAAGGTTAGGCGGAGCGAATGAATGTTTAAGAGTTTGTGAGCGAGAGAGGGAGCAAGGAGGGCGAAGGGAGGCAGGGAAGGAGAGAAGGAAGGGAGGGAGAGAAGTAAGTAGGAAGGAAGGGAGGGGGGGAATTGAGTTGGAAGGGAAGGAGGCAGGGAGGAAGGGAGAGTGGAAACGAAAGAGATCCTGAATTATTATTTTTGATGAATCACTTTAGGTGAGAGGTGCTTTGGACAACGAAGTTGAAGGAGAAAACATATAGAGGTTGAGATATGAGACAGATAGTTGAAGACTTAAAATGAATGTGCATGTGAATGTGAGTTTGAGAATGAACAAGTTAGTCAGAGATATAGAGGTGAGAGCAACTGAACGATTAATGTCTGAAAGTTAAAAGGATAAAAGAGGGTGCATCGGAAAAGTAGGTAAAGGGTCTGATAATGGATGGACGTGAATCAGAGAGTGTGGAAGAATGCGAGTGAAGAAGTAAAGAAGAGCGAGGGACGAGCGATCACCTTTCGTTCTTGAAACAAGGGTGGGAACCGAGTTTCTTCTCCCGGTCTTTCCAAAGGACCCTGCGCTGACCTGCAACCCAGCAAGTGTATGCAATAAAGAACAGTGTATCGCGCTCATGTATCTGCAGCCCCCCCCCCCTTCCTCCCCCGGGTCGACCGTAGCGTTAGAAACCCTTTTCCTTTTATCACATCCCCTTTTTATCTCTCGGAGTTCGCAATGATCTCCCCTCTCGCCATGCAGTGCGTGTTGTCCTTCCCTTCCCCTCAGGCGCCTCGGAAGTGGGTTTGTTCATTGGCCTCTTTGTGATATCGTCGGCGCGGCTTCGGCACACGTAATTAAGACCCCAGGTTTGATTTTAAAGACGCCGCATATTTTGGAGTCGGCGGCAGGGGGAGGGGAGTGGGAGGGGAAGGGGAGGGGAGGGAAGGGAGAGAGAGGGGAGGGGCGCCAGTTTGTACTCGGGGGTTTAAAGGTGATCTGAGAACCGCTCGGAGGGGGACGAAGCGCCCGGGACACGCGGGAAAGTGGCGGGGGGAAGGGAGGGAAAGGGAGGGGAGGGAGGGGAAGGGAGGGAGGACAAAGGCAGCTGGAGAGCCGACCGGCATACATACATACGGCGCCAAGGAGGGTGGGGGGAGACCAGGGGGATGGGGAGTGAGGGTGCATTGGCGAACATGGCGATTAGGGAGACCACGGGGGAGGCGACGACGGCCGCCACGCGAGCCCGCCATCGCCACGCCCGCGCCCGCTCGCGGACCCGACTCGCTAAAGCAAGGCTGCCTTAAAGTCAACTTCTGCGGTGGAACGAGAGCTGATGGAAAGACCGCGGGCTAAAGGATATTTTATTTTCATTATTTTGTTTCTTTTTTTCGTGATTTCGAAGTGGCTGTACTTGAATACCATACAGACAGACACAGACAAACAGACACAGACACAGACACAGACACAGACACAGACACTGACACTAACAGACAGACAGAGTGAGACAGTGGGAGACGGAGACACCAGAAATGATAGAGAAACCACCCCATTTTTCTCCCCTGCATACCCACTTGCGCCCTCGCCCCTTCTCCCCAGGGATGTGCCAGTGCGCACAGGAAGTTGCTGGCTCGTGTATCTGTGGCGGCAGCAGGGAGCGCGGGGAGGGGAGGGGGTCGTTGGCGCCTTCAGCATCCAGACTTTCCCGGGAAGAAGGTCTATCGTTCCAGCCTTGCCTTGGCGCGGAAACCGTCTCATTTCGCGTCGTCTCCGCGGGCACTTCTTTTACTATATTCTTCCTACTCTTTCGCCTTTCCCCCCCCCCCCTCTCTCTCTCTCTCTCTCTCTCTCTCTCTCTCTCTCTCTCTCTCTCTCTCTCTCTCTCTCTCTCTCTCTCTCTCTCTCCTCTCTCTCTCCTCTCTCTCTCCCTCTCCTCCTCCCTCCCTCTCCCTCCCTCTCCCTCCCTCTCTCCCTCCCTCTCTCCCTCTCTCTCCCTCTCTCTCCCTCTCTCTCTCTCTCTCTCTCTCTCTCTCTCTCTCTCTCTCTCTCTCTCTCTCTCTCTCTCTCTCTCTCTCTCTCTCTCTCTCTCTCT
>NC_061821.1:14115770-14121597 GCF_019202785.1 Penaeus chinensis
ATCTCTACTCACTTGAATCGTCATAATCGTCAGCTATTCTCCTCATATACTCTTTACCCTCCTTCTTTTTCTCCTTTTCCTCCTCCTCTTTTTCCTCCTCTTTTTCCTCCTCCTCCTCCTCCTCCTTTCTTCTTTCTCCTCCACCTTCCTTCTCTCTTTTCTTTTTCCTTCTTTCTTTTGTTTCCCCTCATTTACGCCTTCCCCCGTCCTTAACTCATCCATCTCACTTGCATCCCTCTTCCATCCTCTTCCCCTCCTCTGGTCTCATCGCTCGTCATATTCGTGCACCATTCTCCTGACACTGCCCCCCCCCCCCCTTCCTCCGTCCCTCAATCCGGCGCGAAGGCATCCGTGTCGGTTCGGTGTCAACAAACTTCCCGCGAGAAGGATAATCGCGGGAACTAACGCCGATTCGGCTCCGTGTCTCACTGTCTCTCACGCCTCCTGCGTCTCCCACGCCTCGTTCCCGTGTTCGCATCCCCGATACTTGATTTTGGCTCTTCCATTTGGCCGAGTACTCCTTTGTTTTTGTTTTTCTTTCTGTCAGTCCGTTCTTTCCTCCGTCCTTCCCTCCCTTCCTCCATCCATCCATCCATCCATCCATCCATCCATCCATCCATCCATCCATCCATCCATCCATCCATCCATCCATCCATCCATCCATCCATCCATCCATCCATCCATCCATCCGCATCCCTCTCGTGGCTGGTTGACCGTGGCAGCAGCTGTAGCAGCGCCGACGAGGAGTGGCAGCAGCTCGAGCAGGTGTCTGTAAAGCCGCTTCGAGGATAGATGCCGCCGAAAGACTGCGTAGGAAAGTGGGAGAGGGATTGGCATGTTCTTCTTTTCGTATGTCTGTGTATGTGTGCCTGTATCTGTCTGTCTTCCTGGTTGGCTGTCCGAATGTTAGTCTTAGTCCTTCAGAGTAGAAAGAGTATAAATAAGATGAAAGGAAATGGCTGAAAGAAAGAGAAGGGAATGGAAAAGAAGAAAAAGTAGTAATCAGAGAGAGAGAAAAAGAATGAGGAAATAACTTCCTTTGAAAGGGAGTTCACGCTGGACTCAGGCAGTGGATAGAGCTGGATGCTGTGCAACAAGAGCAACGTTCTATCCTTTGTTTACAGAAATAAAATTCAATACGCTGGTCATAGCCGCCTCAAAAATGTTTAATACCTTGCCATCTGTGAGGCGCAATATTCTTGTTTTGGCTTTCCCAAATTCCATTGTTTATAGGAAATATTTACTGTATTGAAGGTGATCTTTGTCATTATATACTAGTTTTGTGCATCCATTATTATTGTTGTTATTCTTGTAGTCATTATTATTGTTATTCATCATCATCAATTATTATTATTATTATTATTGTTGGTGGTGGTTTGTTTTTGTAGTCATTATAGTATTATTATTGCGAACAGATTGAGCTAGGTAGGCTAACCCCGAAATTCACATAATTATGATAATATATCATGAATTAAAATGGGATAATGATGTGTATAGCGAGTGTCATGTTCACGTCATGTTCTTGCCTTCGTCTTCCTGACAGAGCTGTGCGAAGATTTAATGATTGTGGGATACTAGATTACCTCGCCTGTTTTTTAACCCACCTGCCTCTGTTTTTATACATAACTGATTATTATTTTTGGTATTTCTTAACAGCTGAACCATAACATGTTTTCTGCTGTCTTTGACCTTCATTGGACAAGTCCTTTGGAGCAACTGTCTTATACCACTTCCTTATACTTGTCCTGTGTCCTTTCCCCAACACCTGGCCTCTGCCACACCTGTTTCTCCAAACCCCGGCCGCCATATTTCTGTCACTTCTCTTTCCATCACACCCCTTCTTTGCTCGTCTTCCACCGCAACCCTTCTGCCATTGCAAAAATGACTGAGTTATTGATTATTTATATTCACTTTGTCTCGAAAGGGTTTTTGGGTTCGATCTTGACGATATAGACCCATGTATTCATTTACAAAACAAATATTAAATATTATGTTTAGATTCTGTGTAGGATTATTTCTTCCAACTTCATGGCTTTGATAATGTAATAGCATGACATCAGTTATGACAGCTGATGATGTCAGCGGATCACGTGCTGTTTCCGCTGTTTTCGGCCTCGTCATCTACTGTATTCAGCAGTACTCGTGATGTTTATTTTATTTAAATTTTGTTTCCTGTCGTCCTCACGGCCCACCTGCTGATTCACCGCTGAGTGAGTGCGAGGGGAGTAATGGCCCTCTTAAGCGGTTCTAGAGGAAAAAAGTAATAAAAAAGGGAGGCTGAAAAACGTGCGGAGACAAATTAGTGGTGAAATGCCCCCCCCTCCCCCTTCCCTCCACCCTTCCGTTTTCTTTTCCTAGGTAGCAAAAAAGAGGGAAGGGGAGGCTTGTTTGTTTATGTCTAGGGGGTGTACAGGTGGGTTGGGAGATGGTGTCTCTCCCTAAAGTGTGTTTGGCGTGGCAGTGGAGACTTTTGGAAGATTTGCCTACTGGGGGGTCGAATGAAACGGGTTATTTGTGAAACAAAATAAGAGGAAGCGAGTAAGAGAAGAGGAGAAGGGGAGGGGAAAAAAGTTGCCTAACAGGGAGAGAGTGGGGAGTGAGTGACGGAGGGACATATTTAGTGGGAGGGGAAGCGAGAGATTGCGTGAGAGAAAGAGGAACAGAAAAAACACGGGGCGAGGTAAGGAGGGAGAAGGGGTAGGTGAAGAGGCAAGTGACCCGGGGAAGGTATTGCAGGCTGGATGCGAACGGGTCAATAAAGCTTAAATTAAAGATTACGGGGATGTCAGCTGACCTAGATGTGGCTGCAGGACACTTAGGGAATGCTTTACTCTTTCGCTTGCTCTTTTTTCTGTCTATTTCTTCCTTTCTTTGTTTCTGTTTATATTATGCTTTGTTCATCCTTTACGTTCTCTTTTTCATTTTTGTTATATGTTTTTTTTCTCATTCTTATTCTCTTACTCACTTTTTTTTTCTCATACCTTCCTCCATATCACGCATGATCTCACTTTTTTTTATATCCTCCTTTCCTCCTTTTCCAAAACCACTATCCTCCACTTTCTTATTCTCTGGTATTCTCCATCGAACCCTACTCTTCCTATTCTTCTCTACTCTTCTCTACTCTTCTACATCCTCCTCCTCTCCTCCACTCCTCTTCTTTTCGTTTCTCCTCTTCTAGTCTCTCCTCTCTTTGTCTCCGTTCCACTCAAGGCTCCTCTTTTGCCTCGTCCCTCTTTGTTTTGCCCTCCCTTCCTCTCTCTCTCTCTCTCTTTCGGAGAGACCGAAAGAGAGAGGGAGGGAGAGAGGGAAAAATAGAGAGAGGGAGAGAGAAAAAGAGAAGGAGAGGGAGAGAGAGAAAGAGAAGGAGAGGGAGATAAAGAAAGAAAAGGAGAGGTAGAGAGAGAAAGATAAGGAGAGGGACAGAGAGAAAGATAAGAAGAGGGAGAGAGAGAAAGAGAAGGAGAGGGAGAGAGAGAAAGAGAAGGAGAGGGAGAGAGAGAAAGAGAAGGAGAGGGAGAGAGAGAAAGAGAAAGAGAGGGAGAGAGAGAAAGAGAAAGAGAGGGAGAGAGAGAAAGAGAAAGAGAGGGAGAGAGAGAAAGAGAAAGAGAGGGAGAGAGAGAAAGAGAAAGAGAGGGAGAGAGAGAAAGAAAGAGAGGGAGAGAGAGAAAGAGAAAGAGAGGGAGAGAGAGAGAGAAAGAGGGAGAGAGAGAGAGAGAAAGAGGGAGAGAGAGAAAGAGAAAGAGAGGGAGAGAGAGAAAGAGAAAGAGAGGGAGAGAGAGAAAGATAAAGAGAGGGAGAGAGAGAAAGAGAAAGAGAAAGAGAGGGAGAGAGAGAAAGAGAAAGAGAGGGAGAGAGAGAAAGAGAAAGAGAGGGAGAGAGAGAAAGAGAAAGAGAGGGAGAGAGAGAGAAAGAGAAAGAGAGGGAGAGAGAGAAAGAGAGGGAGAGAGAGAAAGAGAAAGAGAAAGAGAGGGAGAGAGAAAGAGAAAGAGAGGGAGAGAGAGAAAGAGAAAGAGAGGGAGAGAGAGAAAGAGAAAGAGAGGGAGAGAGAGAAAGAGAAAGAGAGGGAGAGAGAGAAAGAGAAAGAGAGGGAGAGAGAGAAAGAGAAAGAGAGGGAGAGAGAGAAAGAGAAAGAGAGGGAGAGAGAGAAAGAGAAAGAGAGGGAGAGAGAGAAAGAGAAAGAGAGGGAGAGAGAGAAAGAGAAAGAGAGGGAGAGAGAGAAAGAGAAAGAGAGGGAGAGAGAGAAAGAGAGAGAGAGGGAGAGAGAGAAAGAGAGAGAGAGGGAGAGAGAAAGAGAAAGAGGGAGAGAGAGAAAGAGAGGGAGGGAGAGAGAGAGAGAGAGGGAGAGAGAGAGGGAGAAAGAGAAAGAGAAAGAGAAAGAGAGAGTGGAAGAAAGGGTGGGAGCGAGAGAGTGATAGAGTGATAGAGTGATATATATATATATATATATATATATATATAGAGAGAGAGAGAGAGAGAGAGAGAGGGGGGGGGGATTCTGCTTTTGTCTTTCTTATACATTTGTTGACATTTTGTTGACATTTTATTCCTCCCACCCTTATGACTCGTAAGCTCTAATTTTGATAAAAAATTCAGCGAAGGGTGAAGGGTGCCCGAGCAAGGGGCGGGATACGGCGCCTTGAGTGGGAGCTTTTATCTTATCCTGGATCCAGTTATCAGTGCTTTGATGGCGTGATGTGGGTGCAGTACTGACTCAGGCTGATTTTTTTCTTTTTCTTTTTTCTTTAATTCGTTCATTCAACTTCGGGATCAGCTCTAGTTATGAAGTGTTTGTCTGAAATTTGTCTAGGTTTTCCTGTCAATTTAAGAAGGCCACCAAACCAAGTTCATGAGAAAGGCCTTGATACAGTGTATTCTAGGAGCTCATGATAGAACTATATACAGAGGCGCAATTGCTGGCTCTGCATTAGCAGACATAGTGAAAGATGACACTGCGTCAACAAACATTCAGTTGCAGATACTACATTAACAAGCGTTCAGTTACTAATATTACTATAACAAAATGCTGTTTCTGGCTTGCATTGCGTTAACAAGCAGAATCCAAAATCCTTAATAACAAGCACAGCTATGGGCTATAATGTGCATAGACAATCGTACAGGAATACTTGCTCACTCACAAGCACCCTGATAACCGCGCTGCACAAAACGCCAACTACCAAATGAGTGCTGCAACATGTCCCGCCGGCAACAGATGTAATAATGAAGGCTTCCGGACTAACAGGTAACAGATCCATGTAATTAGTAAAATGCGTCCTCCACGTTTTGAAAATGATTTACGCTTTGAACTTCAAAGGCGAGTCAAGCGCTCATGTAAATGTCGATATTAAATATCATATACGCGTAAAAAAAAATTGTGGAGAGAATTCAGCCAACTTTTTTTTTCCTTTTTAATTTGAAAGATATGGAAATAGATGCCTGAAAGCCTTCTTTTGCTGTTGGGCGATTCCCCAGAGATGCCTAAGTCTCGTGATCGGATGTGCACGGTTTACTTGAGGTTAAGCGAAGCCAAATGCAGAAGTTGAGACGTTCGGAAATGGGTTGGCGGATTACCAGGTTGTGTCGTTTTTTTATGTATATGTAAAAAAGCGGGGTTTGGGGCGGGGGAAACAATAACGGACTTGTTCTAGTTTTCTTGGTATTAGCATTGCGGATGACGTGTGATAAAAGAGTATAGCGGTCTTATTTTTTCCCACATTTTTGTGATTTTTTTTCTTCTCTTTTTCCTTAAGGGGCGTATAGGGTTTGCAAAGTAGCGGGAAAAAGGCTAAGACCATAGGATGTGTATGTTTCTGAGTTTTAAGGCTTTTCA
>NC_061821.1:14126697-14129197 GCF_019202785.1 Penaeus chinensis
AGATAGAAAGCAAAAAGACAGTAGACTCAAAGTGTGTGTTGTGTGTTGTGTAGTGTGTGGTGTGTGGTGTGTGGTGTGAGGCTGTGGCTGTGGCTGTGGCTGTGTGTGTGGCTGTGTGTCTGTGTGAAGAATAAGAGGAGGAAGAAGAAGAATAGGAGTAGGAGGAGGAATAATAATAATGGATAAGAGGTAGAATAATAATAGGAGTAGGAGGAGTACGAATGATAATAAGGGGAGGAGGAAGAAAAGAAGAAGAAGAAGAAGAAGAAGAAGAAGAAGAAGAAGAAGAAGAAGAAGAAGAAGAAGAAGAAGAAGAAGAAGAAGAAGAAGAAGAAGAAAGAGAAGAATGGGAGTAGGAGGAGGAAGGGATTCTGTGGACACACAAAACATCTTTCTTGTCCGTGCGTTGATCGTTCCACCGGCCGAGGGGAGATCATGGCAAGGGTGATGTGATCTTTATTTTTTATATAAATTGTGCCTTTAAAGCGTGACAGAGAGGTCATTTGGATCACATTCATGTCATTTTTCACGACGAATCCGTGTTGAGATAATAATTTGAATGTCGTTTCCGCTGTAAGGGGTGCGGACAAGGAGCATCAGTTGTTTTGCTCTTTTAAATGTCGTCGTGACACATTTTATGGAGATGCTTTGCCGAGTTTTATGGCTCGGAGGTGGAGGAGGGAGTGATAATAACGATAACGTGATAAGGAGGCGAGGAGCGGGTTTGTGTATAGGGAAGGTAAGGTGGGATGCTATACAAGTGTGACCCGAGGCCATTTCTGTCTCGTCTGGCTGTCATCTGGCCATGTATAGTCTCCGCTTGGTCGCATAGAGACGTTAAAATTGGGGAAAGCACATTATTCATCTGACTCGGATTGCTATAAATCAGATCTTGTACATGTACAGAGTACTTGGCCCTTTATAACTATTGTTTGTTTGCATTCAGGTACATAACGTGTATCACAAGCAGTCCTCTAACAAACTGCCCCATTGCTGTGAATGACACCTCGACACGATAGGCCTAATCCCTTTACCATAGACTGTGGGATCGTGTGCAGTGGGCGCTTTGTGACCACAGAATGGTAATTGTGCAGATTTGCATACCGGCAGCCGCTTAGCGTGATGGTGTTGTCATCACACGTCCACGGAATTAGGAAAAACGATTTCTGAGAGATTTTTGTGGCAATGTTGTGCCTTAATGGACGGCATCGTCCCTATTGTTTTTGTTTTGCGTTTGTCCGCGAAATTTTGACACTTTAAATTAAATAAAAACAAAACTTTTGAAGAGGATCGGATTTTCAAATTTAGGGAAAGGTTTAAATTGTTTTTTTAAGGGCCCTTAACTATAGGGGAAACAATAGATTTAAGCAAGATCCAGAAAGCTGCAAAAACCCAGGAAATTTTGGCTGTCTTTCCCTTGAGGCATTGATGGGAAAGGTAAGGGAAAAAAACCGGAAACCCCCGGGCGAGGGGCGGGCCCAATGGGCGGGGGGACCCCCCATCGGGGGAAATAACTTAGTCCCCCCGGTCACGGAAAAGGGGTGCGCTCTCCCTGGGGCGCGGTGGCGGTCGAAAACCCTGAAAAAAAGGGGCGGGGGGGGCGGGGGAAAAGGGAGAAGGGGGGGGTTGAGGGAGGGAAAAACGCGGGGGGTTGGGGGAAAAAAGGGACAAAGGGGGGGCAAGGGGCAAAGGCGTGGGGAATAGAGGGGAAAAGAGAGAAGAGAGAGAGAGAGAGAGAGAGAGAGAGAGAGAGAAGGGGAAGAGAGAGAGAGAGAGAGAGAGAGAGGGAGTAGTAGGGGGAGGTTGGGGCCAGGGAGGAGGAGGGGGAGAGCGATATAAGGGAAGGGGGAGAGGGAACTCACAATCCCCTTTCCCAGCTCTCTTTTGGTCCCATCGCAAACGCCCGGAAAATTTTTTGTGATAAAATTTTTTTATCCTTTTGTTAAAAGCCTTTTAAAATTTTTTTTGTGCGGTTTATGGACTCATTATTTTTATTAATCTATTATCTTATTCCCCGGAAAAAGGTTAAATTTTTAAAGGGTTTTTTTTTTGTACCTTAAGGGTTTTTGGCATCATCAGGACTCCCCCTTTGCAACCGTAAAGCAAACCCAAACTTCTCTTTTTTTCCAACCCTCCTTTTCTTTCATTTCCTTTTTCCCCCTTTCCCCTATCTTCTCTCTCTTCCTCTCTCTTTTCTTTTTCCCCCCCTTTTCTCTCTCTTTCCCCCCCTATCCTCTCTCTTCCCCTTTTATCTCTCTTTTCTTTCCCCTCCCCATCTCTCTCTTTCCCCCCCCTCTTTTTTTTCTTTTTTCTTTTCCTTTTTTTCCTTTCCCCCTTCCTCCTTTTTTTTCTCCTTCCTCCCTCCACTCTTTCCCCTCCCCTTTTTCTTTCCTTTTTTCCCTTTTTCTCTTTTTTCCCCTCTCTCTCCTTTTTTTTCCTTCTCTCTTCCTCTTCCTCTCCCCCTCCTCTTTTCCCTCCTCTTCCCCCTCTTTCCTCCCCT
>NC_061821.1:14139197-14141697 GCF_019202785.1 Penaeus chinensis
CCGAAGGACAAACAGAAATAGGAACTAAGATACCATAATTGCTTTTTTTTTTTTTTCCCACCATGCCTTCATGATCTGATATTAATTCCTCCTCCACTTCTAAAAATAATAATGATAATCAGGACTTGCACCAAAGAGCATCCTCGCACTCGAAGCAGATAGCAATTGCTGCGTCATGCTGCAACGTGATCGTGGGAACGAGCCGTGTAAACAACATGCAGTCCATTAATCCCGCTTGTCTTGGCGATGCTGATAAACCGCGATTTAAGTTGGGACGTTCTGTGATTAAGTTATTTTTTTCGTGAAGTTTGATGTGATGGTTAGAAACAGAGTGGGGAGGGAGGGAGGGAGGGAGGGAGGGAGGGTGGGAGGGTGGGAGGGAGGAGGGGAGGAGGGGAGGAGGGAGGGAGGGAGGGGGAGGGAGGGAGGGAGGGAGGGAGGGAGGGAGGGAGGGAGGGAAGGGAAGGGAAGGGAGGGAAGGAGGGAGGAAGGAGGAAAAAGAAGAAGAAGACTAAATTGTGAGTTCTGATGGACAGTGAAAGAGAAGAAAATTGCACGTCGCAAGGAGAGGGCGAGATACATGTAGTTCAGGAAAGGCTAATTAAGATAATCATCAGTAAGCCTTTTAAAGTACTCTTTTCCATTCAGAGTTTTAACGCTAATCGCTAATCCATAAGCGGTGTATATTGGGAGCACTAAACCTTCTTCCCTCTGCCCTTTATCCTTCTCCCTTCCCATTCCTTTTCCTTTCCCTCTGCCCTTTATCCTTGTCCCTTCCAATTCCTTTTCCTTTCCCTCTGCCCTTTATCCTTGTCCCTTCCCATTCCTTTTTCTTTCTCTCTCCCCTTTATCTTTGTCCCTTCCCATTCCTTTTCCTTTCCCCTTTATCCTTGTTCATTCCCATTCCTTTCCTCTTCCCTTATCTTTCCCTTTCCCTTTCCCTTTCCCTTTCCCTTCATTCACCTTCTCCTTCCCTTACATTCACCTTACCCTTTCCCTTCGTTCTCTTCCCCCCTTCCCCTTCTTTCCCTTTCCCTTTGTTCTCTGTACCCCTGCTCCTCCCCTTCTTTCCCTTTGTTCTCTTTACCCCTGCTCCTCCCCTTCCCTTTCCCCATTGTCCTCCTTCCCCTTTTCCTTATACTTCCCCTTCTCTTATCTCTCCCCCTTCCCCTTCCCCTTCGTTCTCCTTCCCCTTCGTTCTCCTTCCCCCTCCTCATTCCCACTTTTTCTTCCCCTTCTTTCCCAATCCCCTTGCACTTTCTTTTCCTTTCCCCAATCCCTTCCCATTCTAATTTTGCTTCCCTTTCTCCTTCACATCCTCATCCTCCTTTCCGTTATCTTTTTATTTGTTGCCATTTAATCATTGGACACGCATACGCATAAATTATTACAAACAGCAAGTCACCACCTCCGAGGTACCGTGCAATGAATATATTATGAAGCATGCATATGAAATCATTGCTCAGCTTCTTGTCGCTTAGAAGATCACGGAATGCAGCGTCGGTGTTATGACACTCGCTGACGTGGTCACGTGTTGCTTTGTTTACATCCGGGATTATCTCTACGTGTAGTATATGGGGGGTTCGGATTCACAGTTTTTGTTTATCTTTGCGCTCGGAGACCTAGACTTATTCATGAGAGGGAGAGAGGGGGGGAGAAGGAGAGGGAGAGGGAGAGGGGAAAAGGAAGGGAAAGAGAGAGTGAAAGGAAGGGAGGGAGAGAGTGAAAGGAAGGGAGGGAGAGAGTGAAAGGAAGGAAGGGAGGGAGAGAGTGAAAGGAAGGAGGGGGAGAGTGAAAGGAAGGGAGCGAGAGAGAGAGAGAGAGAGAGAGAGAGAGAGAGAGAGAGAGAGAGAGAGAGAGAGAGAGAGAGAGAGAGAGAGAGAGAGAGAGAGAGAGATAAGGGAGTGAGGGATAGAGTGAAAAGAAGGGAGGGTAAGAGTGAAAGGAAGGGAGGGAGAGGGCGAAAGGGAGAGAGGGAGAGGATGAAAGGAAGGGAGGGAGGAGGTGAAAGGAAGGGAGGGAGAGTGTGGAAGGGAGGAGGGAGAGGATGAAAGGAGAGGAGGGAGAGGGTGAAAGGAGGGGAGGGAGAGAGTTAAAGGAAGGGAGGGAGAGGGTGAAAGGGAGGAAGGGAGAGGGTAAATGTGAGGAAGGGAGAGGGTGAAAGGGAGGGAGGGAGAATGTGAAAGGGAGGGAGGGAGAGGATGAAAGGAAGGGAGGGAGGGAGAGGATGAAAGGAGGGGAGGGAGAGGGTGAAAGGAGGGGAGGTAGAGAGGGTGAAAGGAAGGGAGGGAGAGTGTGGAAGGGAGGGAGGGAGAGGATGAAAGGAGGGGAGGGAGAGGGTGAAAGGAGGGGAGGTAGAGAGGGTGAAAGGAAGGGAGGGAGAGTGTGGAAGGGAGGGAGGGAGAGGATGAAAGGAGGGGAGGGAGAGGGTGAAAGGAGGGGAGGTAGAGAGGGTGAAAGGAAGGGAGGGAGAGTGTGAAAGGGAGGGAGGGAGAGAATG
>NC_061821.1:14149197-14151697 GCF_019202785.1 Penaeus chinensis
TCTCTCTCTCCCTCTCTCCCTCTCTCTCTCTCTCTCTCTCTCCCTCTCTCCCTCTGTCCATCTCTCTCTCTCCTTTCTTCTTCTCTCTCTACTCTGTCTCTATCTCTCCCTCTCCCCTTCCCCTCTCCCTCTCCCTCTCCCTTTCCCCTCTCCCTCTCCCTCTCCCTCTCCCTTTCCCTTTCCCCCTCTCCCTCCCCCTCTCTCACTCTCTCTATCTCTCACTGTATCTCTCACACTCTCTATCTCTCACACTCTCTATCTCTCACACTCTCTATCTCGCACTCTCTCTATCTCGCACTCTCTCTATCTCTCACACTTTCTATCTCGCACTCTCTCCATCTCTCACACTCTCTATCTCTCACTCTCTCTCACTCAATCTCTCTCTCTCTCTCTCTCTCTCTCTCTCTCTCTCTCTCTCTCTCTCTCTCTCTCTCTCTCTCTCTCTCTCTCTCCCTCCCTCCTTCCCTTCCCTTCCCTCCCTCCCTCCCTCCCTCCCTCCCTCTCCTTCTCCCCCTCCTACTCCCCCTCCTTCTCCCCCTCCTTCTCCCTCTCCTTCTCCCTCTCCATCTCCCTCTCCATCTCCCTCTCCATCTCCCTCTCCATCTCCCTCTCCATCTCCCTCTCCATCTCCCTACCCGTCTCTACCAGCTTCCTCTTCCCTCCCACCTCCTCTCCTTCCCTTTCTCACTCCCTTATTTCTTTATTTACGGCATGTACACGAGTCGGATTTATATCGCAGGCGTCTTGTTCCGAGGCGCGCGGTGTCATATTTGGTCATGCGTTGATGCATTGATGTCTCGTGAACGTGTAAACATGCACGGTGGGGACTCATTCAGATGCCGGGGGAGTCGGTCGAGAAGCGCCGGGGGTTTATTCTGGCGGTTTGTTTTGAAAGGGGGAAGGGGAGGGGGAAGGGAAGAGAGAGGGAGTGAAGAAGGGGAAGGTACTAGGGAGAGGGAATGAGAGAGACGGAAAGGCGAACAGACGCACGCGCGTGCACACACACACACACAGACACAACACACACACACAGACACAACACACACACAGACACAACACACACACACACATAAACACACGCACACGCACGCACGCTCATGCACGCACGCACATACACATACATAAACACACACACACACACAAACTCACACACACACACACAAACTCACACACAGACACACACACACACACACACACACACACACACACACACACACACACACACACACACACACAGAGAGAGAGAGAGAGAGAGAGAGAGAGAGAGAGAGAGAGAGAGAGAGAGAGAGAGAGAGAGAGAGAGAGAGAGAGAGAGAGAGAGAGAGGAAGAAAGAGATTGAGAGAGAGAAGGACAAAATGAGACGAAAAGTAACGCATAGGAAGGAGAGGAATAGACAAAAAAAAAAAAAAGTTTTTTTCCCGCGTTTTCTCCTCCCCATTTGTTTCCTCTGATAATCGTCCCATGCTTCTGTTCCTCGTCCTCCGCCTCGTCCCCTGCCATTCTCCTTCATTCTCCCTCTCCATCTGGTCCTCCTCGGCCATCCTTCTTCCAAGTAGCCTTTCAGCCGAGAGTCCGGAGGGGAGGGAAGGAAGAGGGCATTGGCCAAGGAACTGAAGTGTGCTGAGGGGATTATTGAGGTGCGGAAGGGAGGAGGGGGAGGGAGGGGGAGGGAAGGGGAGGGAAGGGGAGGGAGGGGGAGGGAGGGGGAGGGAGGGCGGATGAAGTTGAAGTAGAGATGATGGGCAATATAAAAAGGGGGAGAGGTATTAGAATGGAAATAGATATTGGGTTAGAAGAAATACAAAAATAAAGAGTAAGAAACATCGGATAAGAACAGAAGAGACTTCGTCGATGGAACACAGTTTCGTACATGTACCATATCGATATGAACACATCGAACATCTGCATTTGCATACATGACCTTATAGAGTTCATATATAGCATAATGAATTGGCAGTGAGCTCAGGTGTAGCATGACACGTTCATTTCCAGTTGAGATGTAGCGCGATAGGTTTATTTCGAGGTCATATGTTGTGGGGTGACTTTATACTGAGTTGAATATAGCGTGGTAGATTAATTCCGAGTTCTGACGGAAAGGTGCCGGGTCCAGCTGGCTTTGATCGCGCTAATCGCATTTGGCCTCAGGCGATGGCATTCGGGTCCCCTGTGCGCCAGGCGTTGCCTCTCTCTCCTGCCCTGTCCTTCTATTGCTTCCGTCGCTTTTATTATTATTATTTTTTTGAAGGGGGACTTTTGTCTGATATGTATATTTATATATATGTATATATATGTATATAAATGTATATATGTATGTATATGTGTATATAAATGTATATATATGTATATATGTATGTATATGTGTATATAAATGTGTATATATATGTATATGTGTATATATGTGTATATATATGTATATATATGTGTATATATATGTATATATGTGTATATATGTATGTGTATGTATATATGTATATGTGTATGTATATATGTATATAAATG
>NC_061821.1:14166697-14176697 GCF_019202785.1 Penaeus chinensis
ATATCATTTTTCTATTTGGTTTTGAAAGAGAAGAAGTGGAAGAATAACAAAATAGGAAAGAGGGAGAGAACGAGGTGGAAAGATAGATAAGGACGACAGAAGTGGTATGGAGGAAAGACAAGATAGAATTCTAATGGTTAGTAATGTAAACGTCAGCAGGTTTTCGCTTGCAGTTTTTTATCATTGTTGTTATTCTTGTCGGTGGTACTGTTGGCTCATATTACTATTAATGTCTTATTATATTGACCTTTCATCTCGGCGATCAAAAATTAGATTCGGAGAATTATATAGACGCAAGCTTATGGCTTGACAAACTAATCACGTGGCATTTTCATAAATCACTCGAAAATGGGAGGATGTTTGTGGTCGATTACCCCTGTCATTAACGGTGCATTTCATTACTGTGTTCTGCCGTTGCTTATTTAGCTGATGTCAGGTTTTAACTATGAACATGGTTATTGTTGTTATGATGACGCTGATGATTATTGATGTTATTATGCTATTGTTATTGTTGCTAAAGTTGTAGTTGTTTTTGTTATTATTACCAACTTCATATCATTAACACCATCATCACCATTATCATACTTATTATCATTATCATTATTATCATCATTATCAGTATCATTCATTATTACTGTTATTGATATTATTATTATTGTTTTTGCGATTATACTAATGCGAACGCAGGAATACAAGGTAGAGCTCTATTTTAAAAAGTCCTGTGGTCCAACTTCTCCCCCATATCTGAGGCTGCGAGGGCATTGTAGCTGGGCGATGTGGTGAGCGCGATCGTGTGGTGCGTGCCTGATGCCTGATGCGTGCAGGCATTTTGCGTGGGGCTGCGGTTTAAGCAGGGCCATGTTGAAGACAGGGCGGGGCCGGTGGGGGGGGGGGGGAAGAGGGAAGGGGTAGAAGGGAGGAAGGAGAACGGGAGAAAAAGGAAAAGATAGAGAGAGGGAGAAGTAGCGAGACATGAGTTTTTTTTTTAAGTAATGTAATAATGGTGAAAAAATATTGATACTTAATATTAAAACTGATGGCGGGCGAAGAGAGAAAGGTGTAGGATGGAGAGGGAGAGGAGAGAGAGGGAGAGAGGAGAGGTGAGAGGGAGAGGGAGAGGAAGAGGAAGAGGGAGAGGAAGATAAGAGGAGAGAGGGAGAGGAGAGGAAGAGGAGAGGAGAGGAAGAGGGAGAAGGAGAGGGAGAGGGAGAGGGAGAGGGAGAGGGAGAGGGAGAGGGAGAGGAGAGGGAGAGGGAGAGGGAAAGGGAGAGAGAGAGGAGAGGCGAGAGGGAGAGGGAGAGGAGAGAAGGAGGGAGGGAAGAGGAGAGATAGGAGGGAGGGAGAGGAGAGATAGGAGGAGGGGAGAGGGAAAAGGGAGAGAGGAGAGAGAAGAGAGGGAGAAAGGTGAAAAAGAGATGGGGAGGGAGAGAAAGAGAGGGGAGGTAAGAAAGAGAGGGGAGGGAGAGAAAAGAGAGGGGAGGAGAAAGAAAGAGAGGGGGAGGGAGAGAAAGAGGGGGAGGGAGAAAAAGAGAGGGGGGAGGGAAAAAAAGAGAGGGGGAGGAGAAGAAAGAAGGAGGAGGAGAAAGAGAGGGGGAGGGAGAGAAAGAGAGGGGGAGGGAGAGAAAGAGAGGGGGGGGGAGAGAAGGGAGAGGGGAGGGGGCGACGCGCGAGGGGCGGGCGCGCGTGCGGGTCGGGGGGCAGCGCGCTGGGTGGTGCGCTCCGCGCGGCTTGAGGGTCCGCTTGGTGGTGCTCTGGTGGTGTGTGGCTGGCTGGTCCGTGCTCTGTGCTCGGGCTTGCTCGCGCGCTCGTCTCGCGCGCGCTTCGCGTCTCGCTTTCGCTCTCCCGTCGCTCCTCTCTGCCTCTCTCTGCTCGGTCTCCTCTGCTCGCGCTCTCTCGCTCGTGCGCGCTTCTCGCCCCTCTCTCTCGCTCTCTCGCTCTCTCTCTCTCTCCCCTCCTCTCTCTCGTCTCTCTCTCTCTCTCCTCGCCTCCCCCCCTCTACCCGTCTGCCCTCCCGGCGAGCAGGCTCAGTACCGCCCTAGCCACCGACAACCCCCCCCTGCCTCACAACCCCCCCCCCAGCTGCTTTCTTACCATCTCTTACAGTCGGGCCTGTGGCACCTCGAGAAACTTTAAGATGGCACATATGAGGAGGCTGATGGTGGCACCTTCGAGGATCGCGCTGCTGGCACCTCTGCGGACCTAAAACGCTGCCACGGGCTGAACCGAAAGGCATTGCTCAGGATGCTGGACGTGGTCGTTGGCGAGGCGTCCGTGAGGATCGGATCGGCTTTTCCTTCGTCGGATTCCTGCTTCCTTTTCATTTATTTGGTCTCTTTGTATGATAGTACTGCTCACCATTAGCATTTTTTTGTTTGTTTTTTTAGATTGTTTTCACTTTTCTTCGTTTTTGTTATCATTATGATTATGGGATCTTTATTGTAATGTATTTTTGTTTTTGTTGTTCTTGTTGGTATTGCTATTATCATCAGCTATTGTTATTATTATTTTTTTATGCTTATTGTTAATAATAATAATAATAATATTGTTATTTTATTGTTGTTGTCATTGTTTTACGGTAATTATATTTTTGTCATTTTCATCATGGAGGCATTGTTGATTTAGCGATGAACAGCGGGTTTCACCGAGTTCATTATATCAGAGTTGGCAGCCAGACCGTAATGATAGTATCGGTATATTGTTTTGGTAATTTCCAAGTGTGATTTGCGAGGTAATTACAGTCACGTGACAAACTGTTTATTTTGTTGGCTTCATAAAATCAGCTAATTAGTTTCACAGTGATTCCGTGGCGTGTGGTAATGTATTTTTGTTGATTTGATGCTAAATGGTGTTGTCTTTTTTTTTTTTTTTTTTTTTTTTTTTTTTTTTTTCTTTTCGTTTTTATAGGCGAATTAGAAGGGTTAGACGTGTAAGAACCGAATGAGTATTGAAGGTCTTTACAATGTTAACTTTTTGCGTCACTGATTCTGGGCTGTATCGTGGTCGAGGGAGAAGGAGAGGGAGAGGGAGAGGGAGAGGGAGAGGGAGAGGGAGAGAGGAGTGCTGGGGGTGGGAGAGAGAGGGATACAGAGGTGGGAGAAAAAGAGGGATAGAGATGGGAGAAAGGGAGGAAGGGAGAGAGGACAGAGGACAGAAAAGTAGAGTATTAGATGAAAGTGGCAGACGCTTAGACAGAGACAAGGATGAAAATAGTCTACATGAATGTGTGCGTGCGTGCGTGCGTGCGTGCGTGCGTGCGTGTGTGTGTGTGCGTGTGCGCGCGTGCGTTTCCGTTTGTCTTTACATTTCTTATTGACAGACCAAACCATTTTCTGTTGAGTTTTCTTGAAGACGCAGACGTGCACCCTCCGGTTTCCACCCGGAGCTCAGGGATTCGGAGAGTTTTTTCGAGAAATCTTGGGTACATTTATATATATACATATTTCACCTTAGAATGTTTTGAAGGTAAGTTTCCTAGAATTTTGACGCAAAAATGAGGAATTTAAGGGGCAAGGGCCAGCTACGAAGAGATACATCTAATTAATGTTAGCTGGTAGTTATGTTTACTTTTAATTAGAAACAGAGATAAGAATATTTTCCCTTTAAAGTTTCTTCAGAAATGAATCCTCTCAAGATTTCATTACTAGCAGCAGCGGATAAAATGTTCCAAATCGGCGAAAAAGGAAGATCCTGGCAATGACCCCACGGTACTCCCCAAAAATACACTGTATACCATTTACTGTATACTGTATATGCATATGGCTTTAATGGTTTTGCATTAGTACGTGTAAACATTAGAAGAATGTTTATATTTCCCCGCAGGCTTATTCTAGAAAACGCAGACTACTCTTGTCCCTCCCCGTCTTCCCCAGCCCTCTTTCTAGGGTGAGAGGCATGAACATCAGGAGCGAATGCATGTGCAGAGAACAATGCACACACCGCGGGTATTATTTTTGGCTTTCTTCCAAGTGGACCTTCTTCCGTCCGCGCACACGCACACTCACACATTCGCGCACACAGATACTGCTTTACATTCCTCACAGTGCTTGCGGTCGCTGCCTCGCCTGATTTTGGTAATTGCGTTGAGAATCTGTGTGATTGTTTGCTATGGCAGAGGAAGAGAAATATTCATATAGACAAAGCTTTTTGACATAGTTGTTGAGGCGATGTTTTAGGCCGTTTTCTTTATTTTATTGTTTTACCTTTTTAACACTTCATTGATATTACTTTTATTGCATCTCCTTACAGTGAACGTTCAGTGATACATACACACACACACGAACGGACGCACGCACGCGGGGTCAAGGTGATACTGTTCCAGGTTGCCATGGTGACAGATAGCCTCACATTGTTCCCGCCTCGGCATGCTTGCTGAGAGAGGGGGAGGGTGCGGGTGGGGGTGGGGGTGGGGTGAGAGAGAGGGAGAGCGAGAACGAGAGTGAAGGTGTAGGTGCGGAGAGTAAGATAGAGAGTGAAACCAAGGAACAGAGAAAGTGAGTCTGTGCATGTGTTTATTTGTGTTTAATCCGGCTGTGTATTTGTGTGACAGTTTATGGAAAATGGGAATTTGTTTTTATTAAGGATGCGTGTATATATTTCTGTTTCCTTGTATGTTTATGGCGGGCTTTTATTTCCTCGTATATATGTATTAGTCAGGATACTTAGGCATCGGCAAGGGAGCGAGAAAGTGCCGTTGCAGTAGACGTGGCGGCGAGTGCAATAGACTCATCCTTATTGCAGTCCTTCGGTAGTTTTTCTCTTGTTTGTTTGCAGTTTTTGCAAGGTCTTCACTGAGTTTTGGGACGAGGTTACTTTTTCGATGCCTCACTTTCTTATAAGTTATTTACATGTTGATTTGTTAGCACTCCTGTGTTTGTTGGTACACGGTGGGCAGAATCTTTCTCAAATTTGTTGGTAGTGTTTTGTATTTTTTTTTATGTTCATACATGATAATATTAGTTTGATCAAAGCGATATCAATAGAAAATGAAAAGTGAAAACGACTTGGAAAAGAGGCGAGATAAGGAAGATGTCCAAAAAAGCAAAGGCGAGAGTGGCCGAGCGCAAGGTTTACACCCACACTCACATGTCTGCATCCGCATGAAAAATATACTTCACGCGTGGAATTCACGAATTGAGTTGCCTCATGGCGAGGCTGTGAGGCTCCAAACAAGCCGAGAGAAATGGAAGAATGCCGTTTTTCCCCGGCTTAGATTTACACATATACTTCCATAAATCCGCACGTATATACACATCCTGTTTATGGATGTAGTAATAAACGCACCTGTACTGTATATTCAGACACGCAGGCACTCTGGCGCGCGCACACAAACTCTCAGTCAGATTTTTTGTGGTGCAGGAAGCACTTATTGTTACAACAAGGATAATGTGGAGACAGTATTGGCGTTGTGGGTACAGCGGGGATAGTGCGGGTACATAAGCAGCCAAGCAAGTTAAAGAGGCACAGATGTCGTACTAGTTGACTCATTCTTGTGCCTTATGCTTGGCACATGCAAGTGCTTGCACGGATGTTAGATTTATTTAGACATAGACATATATGATACACACTCTCTCTCTCTCTCTCTCTCTCTCTCTCTCTCTCTCTCTCTCTCTCTCTCTCTCTCTCTCTCTCTCTCTCTCTCTCTCTCTCTCCCTCCCTCCCTCCTCTCCCTCCCTCCCTCCCTCTCCCTCCCTCCCTCCCTCCCTCCCTCCCTCCCTCCCTCCCTCGCTCCTTCATCTTTCTATCTCTCTATCTATCTATATATTATCTCCGTCTCTCCCCCCTCCCCTCCCCTCCCCCTTCCTCTTTCTCTTCCTCTTCCTCCCTCCGATTGCCCTCCCCCTCCACGTTTTTCATAGTCTTTAGAGAGCAAGAGAAAGAGACAATAACAACTTAGCCGTCATGCTGAGCCCTGTCATGCGTCACATGCAAAAGACATATCCCTCCTCATCCTCTTGCATTCCATTCTCATTTTTCGTCTTACCATTTTTTTTCTCCCGTTATTTCATATTCCTTCCTTTTGTCTCTTTACTCTTTCTAGTACCTCCTCTACCTCAGAGAGACTAACTGACTAACTAACAAAAAAAAAGAGATAACCTCAGTTATTCTCACCCATATATTAGTGTGAGAGAGAGAGAGAGAGAGAGAGAGAGAGAGAGAGAGAGAGAGAGAGAGAGAGAGAGAGAGAGAGAGAGAGAGAGAGAGAGAGAGAGAGAGAGAGAGACTGGCCAACTGAAAGAGAAAGATAAAAAGAGAAAGAGAGGAGGAAGTAGAGAGACGAAAGAAGGAGGGGGAGACGGAGGTGTGCCGGGGCGGAGTTTACACATCTTCTCTCCACGCTGAAGGAGTGTGAACGTGTTTGTGTGTACATGCGTGCGTATGTACCTGTGTCAGTGCCTCGCCTTGGCCTCGCTCTCTCTTTTCCCCTTCGTTATGCGGTCGTTAATTCGATGTCATTATCGTTCGTTGGCGTCATTCGGTGACGTGTCCGAGGTGAAAGTCCCGATTGGTGTTCCTTCCATGTAGAATGAGAAATGAAATGCGCGCGACGGAGGGCGTGCGTCTGGCGGGCGGGCGTAGTGGTGAGTCAGCGGGTTGTGACGACATCCATTGAGGAGCAGCACCGGCGGGGGCGAGGCGAGGCGGTGTGGGAAGAGGCTTATTGAAGGCTGCCGCGGCTATTCCTACTACCTCTATGACCTGCCCTTACTAGCATGCGGTGTCTCTCAGTCCAGGCCTACTTCATTCAGACCGACGTTTAGTTTCGTTCGTCTTGGAGCGGATTAGTGTTCTAAGAGTGATGGCTTCGTAGAGATGGATGTTTCGTTGAAATATATGTAAATGCATTTAGAATATTTCTAGTCAGGTATCGTGATGCGGACGCGGGGCCAAATGACGAGCTCGAATGGACCTTTATTATACCCACAATCCGTTTTTATAAAGCAGTTACTCTCTCGCTCCACGCACACAAAGTCGTTACGCGAAAGTAATACATTCACAAATGTTAATGGTACGACCATAATCATCCATGCAAGTCTTACGCAACTCCCAAAACTTTGCCGCCACCTGTTTTGATCACTATCCGGCGTCGCGTTCACTCCCGGTGCTCGAGGTTCCCTTGGTGCCTCGCTGGTCGACGGGCTCTTGCAGTGCCATGTATTTGTAACACGCACGGGCACGCACTCACACACGCCCACCCACACGCATGCATGTGCACGTGGAGACACACACACACACACACACACACACACACACACACACACACACACACACACACACACACACACACACACACACACACACACACACACACACACACACACACACATGCACGCACACGCACGCACGTGCAGTCACACACACTTTGCTTCCTTTCCCCTCTTGACGCTAGGCTCCATGAATGCAAAAGTTTGTATATTTTTCGCCTCTTTTGACAGTTTTTGCAAGTTCCTCTGGCACAGCATATACATGTCGGAATGCCTGAGTCTGAAAGAGCCGTTCCTCTGTTAGATTTCTCTCTCGGCAGTTCAAGGAGAGGTTGAGTGTAATTCTTATGGTGGTTCTTCTTTTCCTTTGTCTGTGCTCCTCCCCTCCCCCGATCTCTCTCTCTCTCTCTCTCTCTCTCTCTCTCTCTCTCTCTCTCTCTCTCTCTCTCTCTCTCTCTCTCTCTCTCTCTCTCTCTCTCTCTCTCTCTCCCTATCTCTCCCTCTCTCTCTCTCTTCTCTCTCTCTCTCTCTCTCTCTCTCTCTCTCTCTCTCTCTCTCTCTCTCTCTCTCTCTCTCTCTCTCTCTCTCTCTCTCTCTCTCTCTCTCTCTCTCTCTCTCTCTCTTTCCTCCCTCCCTCCCTCCCTCCCTCCCTCCCTCCCTCCCTCCCTCCCTCCCTCCCTCCCCCCTCTTCCCTCCTTGCCTTTCTAGCCTCCTCTCCCCTCTTCTTTCCTCCTTGTCTCCCTCCCCTCATTTTCCCTCCTCCTTTCCTCCTTCTCTTCCCTCCTCCTCTTCCTCCTTTCCCCTTTTTTACCTCACATTTTCCTCTTCCTCTTTCCCTACCCCGTATCTCACCTACGCCTTACTCCCACTCCTCCACCCTCCTCTCTCCTCCCCTTCTACATCTCCTTTTTCCTCTCCCTATCCCTCTTTCCTTTCCGCTCCCCCCTCCCTCTCTCCCATCCATTCACATCCGCTCCTCCGTCCTTCTCCTCTTCCCTTCTTGCTCCTTTCTTCGCCCCTCCTTCCGTAGTGATAATAAAGGAAACCCCAGGAATATTGCAGAGAGGCTGGCGAGAGTAAGTCTCTAATACGGAGAGCGTCGTGACGAACACGTACTGCAGGTCATCTCTCAGCACCTGCACGCCTCCTGGGCTGCCCTGCTTGCAAGTCATGCTCCCACATCAACATTTCCTTTATTCCCGCTCATTACGTATTATTTCCTGCCTTTTCGACCGTGCGAGAGGGTGATTCGTAAAGGGATGTGATTGTTAGGTCTTGGTCGACAGGCGGCGGGAAAAGAAGGACGGAAGGGGTGTGATTTCTTGATTCGTCTGGCATGAGAGAGGGAGAAAGAGATGGGTGAAGCTGGCCACCTGGCGGCAGAACTAGGCACTACCCCCCGAGTTCAGGGGTTGCACTTTCACAAAATGTTTTCTTGATTGGGAAAGTAAGATAAACGAGACGGGTTTTATGAGAGTGCAGTTTTTATGTTGATGTTATTATCTGTAATATCTGAGATTTGAAATATAACTGTTGAGTGTTTTATTTACCTGCCGTTAGGTTACGTTTGTGATATTTTTTGCGTTTAGTTATTATTGCATTTTTTAAATTAAATTACATATTTATGTTTCTTTTTTCACCATTACTATTATGTCAGAATTGTGAGCCCTTACTTCGTGAGCAGATTACATTGGTGATGCAATAATCCAAAATCATGTGATTTGTGGACTGAGTTTTCTCTTTCCCCAGTCGGCGATTGCAGATCTCTCATCCATATATGCTACTCTGGAATGTCTCCAAGCTTTCTCTCTCTCTCTCTCTCTCTCTCTCTCTCTCTCTCTCTCTCTCTCTCTCTCTCTCTCTCTCTCTCTCTCTCTCTCTCTCTCTCTCTCTCTCTCTCTCTCTCTCTTTCTCTCTTTCTCTTTCTCTCTTCTCTTCTCTCTCTCTCTCTCTCTCTCTCTCTCTCTCTCTCTCTCTCTCTCTCTCTCTCTCTCTCTCTCTCTCTCTCTCTCTCTCTCTCTCTCTCTCTCTCTCTCCCTCTCTCCCTCTCTCCCCTCTCTCCCTCTCTCCCTCACTCCCTCTCCCTCCTCCTCCCTCTCTCCCTCACTCCCTCTCCCTCTCTCCCTCTCCTCTCCCTCTCTCCTTCTCTCTCTCTCTCTCTCTCTCTCTCTCTCTCTCTCTCTCTCTCTCTCTCTCTCTCTCTCTCTCTCTCTCTCTCTGTCTCTCTCTGTCTCTCTCTCTCTCTCTCTCTCTCTCTCTCTCTCTCTCTCTCTCTCTCTCTCTCTCTCTCTCTCTCTCTCTCTCTCTCTCTCTCTCTCTCTCTCTCCCTCTCCCTCTCCCTCTCTCTCCCACTTTCTCTGTTTCCGTCCTTCTCGCTCTTTCACTTTCTTACTTTCTGTGTCCGTTTTCTTTTCCTCCCTCTCGCCCTCTCTTCCTCCTTCCCTCATTACTCACCTAGCCCCTCTATCTCTCTCTTTTCCTCTCCCTCTCCCTTTCCCTCTTCCTCTCTCCCACCTCTCTCAGTATATGTAGTGTGCGTTGGGTAAGTAATGATGCCTGGGGATTCTCGGCTTTCCTAACTCCCGATTTTCCCTTGCAGAGAATGCCCGCCGTACGTCCGCGAGTACGTGGGTCACCGCGTGTGGTCGGCGATCAGAAACCCCGGTCTGAACGGAGATGGCGACGACCAGGTGGACGCCGCCAACACCACCAACCACAGTAAGTATGGTCACTCAAAGCTGGCACTGTAGGACATTGCGTTCAACGGACTGAGTTTTGCTTTGCTGTGTTCTGTGGTG
>NC_061821.1:14181697-14184197 GCF_019202785.1 Penaeus chinensis
ATATCTATATACAATTCATATATTGTGTTCACATCACCTTTTTGCATGTAAGATCAGCTTTTATGAAATGTTTGGTAGGAATCCTTTAAAAAAAAATATGAAGCAATAATAACTATCATTTATTTAAAACTGTGATCCCATTAAGTTTTGTGAAGAGTTCAGGACTCCTGACCATAAGCTATGACCTGTTCCCATAAATCTTTGGCTCTTTTAGGGTGATTGTAGTAAGGACATACTAAGACAGGCAAAGGCTTCCTGAAGGACAGTCATAAAGAAAGCACATACTATGATATAAACCTGAAAGAGGCAATAAATTACTATAGTTTACACCCTAAATTTTTGGTATTGGTTGATATGCAAAGGGTAAAGACAATTTTTAAAGATGATAATTTAATTCACTAGTTGAGAAACAACAAAGAGTTTGAGATAAGTGTAGATGGAGTGCAGAGATACCTTGGATATGGCTGTTTTTAGCCATTAAGAGTTTTAGCCATAGGTATGTGAAGTTTTAAGATAGTGAGTGATATATATTTATATATAATTGATGTTATAAGAAATAGGGAAGGAATATATTTTTCATCTCTCTCTCTCTCTCTCTCTCTCTCTCTCTCTCTCTCTCTCTCTCTCTCTCTCTCTCTCTCTCTCTCTCTCTCTCTCTCTCTCTCTCTCTCTCTCTTTCTCTTTCTCTCTTTCTCTCTCTCTCTCTCTCTCTCTCTCTCGCTCTCTCGCTTTCTCTCTCTCTCTCTCTCTCGCTTTCTCTCTCTCTCTCTCTCTCTCTCTCTCTCTTCTCTCTCTCTCTCTCTCTCTCTCTCTCTCTCTCTCTCTCTCTCTCTCTCTCTCTCTCTCTCTCTCTCTCTCTTCTCTCTCTCTCTCTCTCTCTCTCTCTCTCTCTCTCTCTCTCTCTCTCTCTCTCTCTCTCTCTCTCTCTCTCTCTCTTCTCTCTCTCTCTCTCTCTCTCTCTCTCTCTCTCTCTCTCTCTCTCTCTCTCTCTCTCTCTCTCTCTCTCTCTCTCTCTCTCTCTCTCTCTCTCTCTCTCTCTCTCTCTCTCTCTCTCTCTCTCTCTCTCTCTCTCTCTCTCTCTCTCTCTCTCTCTCTCTCTTCTCTCTTTCTCTCTCTCTCTCTCTCTTCTCTTTCTCTCTCTCTCTCTTTCTCTTTCTCTTTCTCTCTCTTTCTCTTTCTCTTTCTCTTTCTCTCTCTTTCTCTCTCTCTCTCTCTCTCTCTCTCTCTCTCTCTCTCTCTCTCTCTCTCTCTCTCTCTCTCTCTCTCTCTCTCTCTCTCTCTCTCTCTCTCTCTTTCTTCCTCTCCCCCCCCCCCCCCTCCCTTCCCTCCTTGTATGGATGGCATCTGTACATGCTGTGACAAGGGGTGGACTGAATGCTGGATTACACCTGTCCCTGCTGTTACTGTGTGCTATATATTGGCATAACTCTATAGTTTTCTAATTTTATCTTGTAGTGTAACCTAGCTATTAACAGTCTGTCAGTATAGATACATATTGAAGAGCAGTAGCTCACTCATTCTTATTATCCCAAAAAGTACTGTTTCTAAAGAAAAATTGTGTATCAATTGTTATTATAAATGGTATAGTATATATAAGAAAATGAAGGTTGTAGTTCTTAAACTTCAGAAAGTAACAGAACAGTGTTTGGAGCTGGTTTGAGCTGGATTTGTAAGAATTAGGCTGTGTAGTCGTAAGCTATTCATTAAGGGATTAGATTAAAACCTTTCTCCTCTATGTTGAATATTTTTCATTGTAATTTTGTAAAGCTCAAAACTGAAAAGTATATACTGTGTGCATAACATTTAGATTTGGTACAATATAGGTTTAGAAACTGAATTTTTCTTTTAACATCCTTGAGATTGTCATTGTGGTAGTTGACAGACAATAAATATTTATTCAAGAGAACGTATAACCCACTGACACTGGATAAGTGCAATGCAGTTGTATTGTGAATTTGGTTACACAAAGTTGGCTCCACAGGTGCTTAGTTACTAAGGAACCTGTTAGAAGGTCTACCTAATTTCACCAGTTATCCTCATTCCTTGAATTTTTGAGAAATATGGTTTTCTTATGCTATTTATATCATTACCGTTAATATTTTTTTATTACTACTGATGTTGGGGTTACTGTAATGTTATTACAGCAATAAGAAATTAAGAATAAAAATCTTTCTGAAAATCAAGGAAATTAATAAACAAGTGAGATCAATTATTACTATTAATTGACTCCTTGGTGACTAAGCCATTGTGAAGTTATCTATGTTTAAGCAAAATTAGTAAGCTAAAATCACAAAGGACATGGCATGTTTGACAATGCCATCCTGACTTCAAATGGTTAAAGATGTTTGTTTGATATAAATTTTGGGGTAATTAATTACCTTTAAATATTTCTTTTTGAGAGAGAAAAGCTTTTAAGCAACATATTATTTGTCTCATGCTATTCATTGAAAAGTAAATAAACACTGCTTCCTATTTAGTTCTATTGACTTAATTTTTTTTT
>NC_061821.1:14189197-14196697 GCF_019202785.1 Penaeus chinensis
GTAAAGTTTCATTAAGCAGTTTCATTATTAGGAAAGTAATACATGGTCGGTAGCCTCCGTCTCTGCTCTGGTTCCCCCGTTGTCATAAGTTGTAAAAGTGTCTGAGTTTAAGCGTAGAGAGATCCACCCCTTCAACTTAATGAAAGAGTGAGGATTCCCGCATCAACTTGGTGGCCCAGGAATGCGGATCGAGTGAATGGCGGTGATTTTGATGAATGAGGGAGGCGGGGGAAACGGGCCTCTTTTAATTAGTTCGTGGTACAGTACTTTTCTGTGAAATATTGTTTGAATAAGGGCCATAGTGCGTAGTACTGATTGAATATGTTCTTATCTATGATAATTCCAGCTTTTTGTATAATGGTACTTGCTAATTTTGATGTAAATTTTTTTTTTTTTTTTTTTTACATTTTTAGTTAGGTAACTATCCTGCAGCTTATTAAGTCAATATTGACATACTAATGCGCTGAGCCATTTGAGGAGCTCATGTTACTGCATATGATTTACGCTTTCATTAAAGTTTTGATGTTGCACGCAATGGGAGGGCCATTTTACAAAACAGCAATAAAGGTAATTACCTTCGTTTTTGGTCTTAGAGAAATGTTAAAAAAAAAAAAAAAAATCAGGCGAGTTAGTGTAATTACAAACAAGTACATGGAACCACGTCCTGTTTAGCCAAACAGCAATTTACTTTATTTACGTTTTTTTTTTTTTTTTGGAAATTTATTAACACCTCTTTATTATTTTTTTCTTTTCTTTTTTCGTGAAAGTGCATGTGTGTGTGTGCGCAGCTGTGTGTACGGACGCATTTGTGAGGTTTCCAGTTTGATTGTACATCGGTCGCTCTCTTTTATATCTGCAATTTTTCACTGAATGAGTCAAGTCAAGTTGGAAGTACCGATATTATAAAGAAAAAGTTTTGAATTAGTTTTGGGGTAGAAGTTCTCTTACATCTGCTGGAATTGAACACAAAATGCATACACTTTTATTAATAGAAGTTGCCAGATTGAGTTTTAGCAAGTAGCCTTTACCAAAATATCTTGCTGCTTCACGGAAATTACTCTTTGGTAAAGAAATAAAAAAATATTTATTTAAAAAATCCAGGTTTGTTTCACGCTCATGTTGTAAGGAAATATAAAGAAATTATTTGAAAGTTGGGGCACATACCACTGGATGTAATGTGAGGTGAAATATTGATGTCAGCAGACAGTGAAAAGAGAGTGGAGGGGGGGGGGGAGAAAAATCGCAGTGTGATTAGGAGAAAATTTTCTGCCCTTTCAAGACCTTTACGCCACGGTGAATATTTGTGTTATATAAAGCGTGAGCACTTTCTCCCTATCTTTTGTGTGTGTGTGTGTGTGTGTGTGCGTGTGCGTGCGTGCGTGCGTGCGAGCGAGCGTGCGTGCGTGTGTGTGTGTGCCCGCGTGTGTGTGTGTGTGCGTGTGCGTGCGTGCGTGCGTGCGTGCGTGTGTGTGCCCGCGTGTGTGTGTGTGCGCGTATCTGTCTGTCTGTCTGTTTGTCTGTAAATGATCTGTATGTATGTATGTATGTATGTCCATCTATTTGTCTGGCAATGTGTCTCTTCTTTTACCCGGAATCAGTTCACATGTCAGTGTTAGTCGGGCAGAGAAAACAGCTAATGTTTGTTTGGCAGGCATAAGATGTGTTGCATCGCTCTCTTCGTTGACTGTGTTTTCTTCTCTGTTACATTTTTTTTCTTAATTCCTTATCCTGTCGTCACCTCACTGGCACTTCTTTTCCTTACCCTTTGCCTCTTTCACACCCATACCGCCCTCCTTTCACTCCTTCCCCTGTACCCCTTCTCCTTCCACTGTCTCCCCCATACCCCTCCCTTCAGTCCCTCCCACCCATACCCCTCCTCCCTCCACTCCCTCCCACCCATACCCTTCCTCCCTCCCACCCATACCCTTCCTCCCTCCCACCCATACCCTTCCTCCCTCCCACCCATACCCTTCCTCCCTCCCACCCATACCCTTCCTCCCTCCCACCCATACCCTTCCTCCTTCCCACCCATACCCTTCCTCCTTCCCACCCATACCCTTCCTCCCTCCACTCCCTCTCTCCCCCGCACATTCAATAAATCACCACGCGATGGAATTACTTGCGTTGGTGACAACCTTCGTGACACAAACACGTGTCGTCATACTTCATTATCTTCGGAGACAACAGGGGCGTGTCCTGTGTCCTCTGACCTGCATAAATTTAGGCCGCTAGTCACACGGTTCTAAATATACGCAATCCCTTTGTGGCCAAAGAGGAGGATAGGGCGGAGTAAGGAGAAATGTGTAGAGGCAGAGGGGGAAGAAGAGGGAGGGGGAGAGGGAAGGAGGGAGAGAAGGAGAGAAGGAGAGAAGGAGAGAGGGAAAGAAGGAGAGAAGAAGGGAGGGAGGGAATGAAGGAGATAAGAAGGGATGGAGGGAGGGAGGGAGGAAGAGGGAGAGGGAGAGAGAGAGAGGAAGTGATATGGAGATAGGTTTAAGTATTGTTGGATATAGTTAAATAAACACGCGCACGGACTTACACATTAATACAGATGCATAAATGTATATATGCACATATACATACGTTCATGAAAATATGCCGAGACAGAAAAGTATATTCCCAATTAGATTTAATATCAAACCACACATACTGCTCTCTCAAACGCTGGCACGCGCAAGTAGGCTTAGTTGTGTCACGCGGGCGACCATGCACAGCAATGTTGCGCACGAAGTCCAGCATCTGCGTGCGTGTACGTGTATGTGTGCGTATGTGTGTTTGTGTGTGTGACCTTTGTACAGGGTCGCTTTCTAGTTTGGCTTCACGCTGTCGTGTGCACTTATGCGTGAACGATTAGATGCAGATATGTGTATGAATATGTGTGTGTGTGAGAGCGAGAGGAGAGAGAAAGAGAAGAGAGAGAGAGAGAGAGAGAGAGAGAGAGAGAGAGAGAGAGAGAGAGAGAGAGAGAGAGAGAGAGAGAGAGAGAGAGAGAGAGAGCGAGAGCGAGAGGCGATGAGATGAGATGAAAGATGAGGAAATAAAAACAGGAGAAAAAGTAGAATAGAAGAGGTGAGAAGAATAGACGACGATGGAAGAATGGAAGAGGATAGGAGAATAGACGTGTAATAGAAGTGTAAGATGAACGAAAGCGATAAAAAAAACGCCGGACGGGCAAACAAAATGATAAACAGACAGCTCTATGCATGATTAAATAGATATATAGGATAGACAGACAAAATTAAGTTCCCTCCCTAAGATGCATGATTTGCCCGCTCCTAGAGTTGCTGCGTCAGTAAACTTTTTTGTTTGTTTTAGAAAATGGTTGTCCTTGTTGTCTTTGTCCCTGAGGGGAAGCCTAAAAACGCCGGGCCGCCGCCTTTGGTTCCCCTGCTTATCACGTGTCGAAGTGGCAGCTGCTGTTATTGTTATTATTAGGTCGTGTGAAGATTGCCATGAATTGCTTTTGATATGGGGTTATAACTATTTTTTTTTTCTTTTTTGTCTCGATTTCCTTCGTGTGTTCTTAGTGATGTTGACTTTTGATTGCGTGATCACCGTTTAAGATTGTGCCGGAGGGTGTATGTAAATACGTTTTAAGGTCAGTGAAATGCCAGCCTTTCATATTTACTTCTTATATATATATTTCATTATTTTACATTTATCGGTTGCGTTTGCGTTCGTAATTATTGCGAGATAAGATACAGTCCGCTTGAACTATACTACCTTGTTAATACAATAACCTAATCGTCAAGAATACATTATCATCATTCTTCTTCTTATTATTATTATTATTATTATCATTATTATTATTATTATTATTGTTATTATCATTATTGTTATAATAATGATAATTGTTATGATTATTGTTATTTCTATTATTTTTTATCATCATCAATCATCATCATCATTATCATTATTATTCTCACTATGATGATGATAATGATGATGATGATGATGATGATTATTGTTGTTGTTGTTGTTTTTACTAATTTTGTTAATATTGTTATAATCATCATTATCATCATTATTTTTGTTGTTGTTATACCATTATTACTATTTTGATTATTATCAATATTGATGATAGTGATCATTATTGTTATTTTGCTTTTCTTCTTTTTCTTTTGCATCTGCCCTCCCCTTAAGTCGCTCCTATGTCAATATGTTATCTTGTTCTTGTCTAACTAAGCGTTGCCTAGGACAATTGCGCGTCGCATCAGACAGATTTCCACAACTAATTTTAATGTACACTGATAGATGGTACCCCCTCTTTCGTCCTCACCGAGTGTGCACCAGCTCTCTCTCTCCACTTTCCTTGTAAGCGCATTCGTCATACCTTGCTCTTCCTGCTCTCAGTAGTGAGAGTGTTGACCATATCCAGGGGCACAACATCAACGGTCTTTTCTGCATTCAGTGGAACACGGGGCATCGGGTGGCTCAGTTAGGTTGTGTTGTCCGATTGCTCGCTTTTTTTTTGGTAATCCTATTTTTCTTATTGTGTATTTTTGCGATGTTTTTTGTAGATGTTTTCCTCCTCCTGGCTTATGGCTTGTCGGTGTAAATTATTCTCCGATTAATAGTAGCTTTTTCATTGTTAAGTATGCATGTCTCTGTATATATTAAATTTATGGGATGTTTATAGTATCGACTTGTACCAAAGGACTGTGGCGTATGTAGTTTTTTGATAAATAGGATATTTATATCTTCTCCACGTATCTAGATTGTGGAGAAACGGATAAATACATGCTAACGGGTTACGGGCGGCCCCACGCGGAGACCAATCACAGCCATGTCAGGGATATCCCTCGCGAGTGTCGGCATGGGATGGCACTGGCAAGCGGCGTCTACTGGCGTGGTTGTGGCGAGAGGCAGGGAAGTGGAGCAGGGAGGCCGCTCACGCTCCCCTTCCCGCAGTTGTGATGAGTAATTGCTCATGAATGGACGGAGAAGATTCCCTCTGGGTGATGATGATTGGGAAAGGGTCTGCACTGGGGTGCGGTGAGAGCCTCGTTACGGGCGGCGCGGGCGTGACTGACCCCTACTGCGGGCGGCCAGACAGTCCAGCCCACGCGCCCACAAAAGGCGATGGATGAGTGATGTGTATGAACGTGTTTCACTCAGCAGAGTGGTTTCTCCCGGTGAAATTCTAGGGTTTTGAAAAGAGTCGGCCTTTGATAATATGAAAACGTTTTCTATCGGCGTCTGGCAAAAAACGTTTTCTGTTATGGGCTACAGTGTTTGCTCTAAAAAATATATATATTTACTTTCTTCCTCTTCTCCTCCTTGGCGCCGTTGCCGTCGGCTTTTGCTCTATCCTTTATTCACGCCCATACCCAACAAACTACATCCTACTCCCAGTACATAGTGAAGGAGGGGGCAGCGGGGATCAGTGACCCTACATAAACCTGGCTTACTCAGGCTTTCTACTTGCTCGTCTCTGTGTGTTTGTTCGTGCATGACTTTCTGCCTTTTTTACACTCGGCAAATATCAGCCTGTAGGCTTTCACAAGTTGCTGCACATGTTCACTCCTTTGTTTACACACAGACTCATTCGCGCGTTTGTCCTCTCGCTCGTGCAGTCACTCCCCTATATTCTGACCAACTGATTTTGTTTGTTTGTTACTGACCCGTTAATTACTTGGCCTCTGTCAGTCATCGTCACAGTGATACACACTTCACTCATATTCACGTATAGAGACATAATTTGTGCCCCCCCGTCTCTCTCTCTCTCTCTCTCTCTCTCTCTCTCTCTCTCTCTCTCTCTCTCTCTCTCTCTCTCTCTCTCTCTCTCTCTCTCTCTCTCTCTCTCTCTCTCTCTCTCTCTCTCTCTCTCTCTCTCTCTCTCTCTCTCTCTCTCTCTCTCTCTCTCTCTCTCTCACTCTCTCTCTCTCTCTCACTCTCACTCTCTCACTCCTCTCTCTCTCTCTCTCTCTCTCACTCCCTCTCTCTCTCTCTCTCTCTCTCTCTCTCTCTCTCTCTCTCTCTCTCTCTCTCTCTCTCTCTCTCTCTCTCTCTCTCTCTCTCTTTCCCTCTTTCTCTCTCTTTCCCTTTTTCCCTCTCTTTCCCTTTTTCCCTCTCTTTCCCTCTTTCTCTCTCTTTCCCTCTTTCTCTTTCCCTCTTTCTCTCTCTTTTCCTCTTCCTTTCTCTTTCCCTCTTCCTTTTCTCTTTCCCTCTTTTTCTCTCTTTCCCTCTTTTTCTCTCTTTCCCTCTTTTTCTCTCTTTCCCTCTTTTTCTCTCTTTCCCTCTTTCCCTCTTTTCTCTCTTTCCCTCTTTTTCTCTCTTTCCCTCTTTTTCTCTCTTTCCCTCTTTCTCTCTCTCTCTCTCTCTCTCTCTCTCTCTCTCTCTCTCTCTCTCTCTCTCTCTCTCTCTCTCTCTCTCTCTCTCTCTCTCTCTCTCTCTCCCTCCCCCCCTCTCCCTTTCCCTTTCCCTCTCCCTTTCCCTCTCCCTCCCCCTCTCCTCTCTCTAGTCTCTACTCTCTCTCTTCCCTCCCTCTCCCTCTCCCTCTCCTCTCTCTAGTCTCTACTCTCTCTCTCTTCCCTCCCTATCTCTCTTCCTCTCCCTCACCCTCACTCTTCCTCTCTCCCTCCCTCTCCATCTCCATCTCCCTCTCCCTCTCCCTCTCCCTCCCTCTCCCTCCCTCTCGCCCTCCCTCTCTCTTTCTCTCTCTCTCTCTCTCTCTCTCTCTCTCTCTCTCTCTCTCTCTCTCTCTCTCTCTCTCTCTCTCTCTCTCTCTCTCTCTCTCTCTCTCTATCTGCCTCTCCTTGTGCTTCTTCTCCCACACTCACTCACTCTCTTCCTCTCCCATTCCCTCTCCAATTCCCTCTCCCCTTCTCCCCCCCCCCCTATTATGTCTCTCATTAACGTGATTGAAAAATCTGTTTACCAGGGCAGAACACTCCAGAGCTCCGACTTTCTCGTTAACCCATTGATCTCGGCACGTCCCGTGTACCTGATGGATAAACCTTGGATGAATTTCGTTATTCTGGAGTCGCTGGATGTGTGTGTGTGTGTGTATATATAATCACTGGATAAATTATGGCATTGATATTTGCTGGATTTTTAGGAAGAAGCTTGGCCATGACTTGTGGTGATGAGGAGCTTCCGCTTTTTTTTACCGGCTCTGTTTATTTTTCCAAGATTTGTGACTTTTATGGTTTTGTTATTGTTTTCACTTTGTGGCTCGGGTTTTCATGTCCTCGGCATTATGAATGCGACCCTGGGTTCATTCGAATGGGAACTGTGAAGGTTTGCTTAATGAGGGATGTGACTTCGCCGACAGTGAATTCATTTTCCTTGCATTATTTTTGCTATTCATTCTGATATTTTGTGTGAAGGCAGGCATTTTCCTATTTTCGATATTTTTAAGATTCTCTTGATTTCGTTGATGTGACATGGCTGTTTTTGATGAGATACTAACACGTAAATAACGAATAGAAGAAATTATTGATCCAAATATCTGACTTTTTGGTCTGTTAATTTATAGATTTATTAGCCAGTCAACTC
>NC_061821.1:14209197-14214197 GCF_019202785.1 Penaeus chinensis
ATGAGTGGTTGGATAAGTGAGTAGATGGGTGGGAGGGTGGGTGAGTGGTTGAGTGAATAAGTGGGTGGGCAGATGGATAGATGAGCGAGCGAGTGAGTGAGTGGATAGGTGGGTGAATGAGTCGGTGGATGAGTGAGTGAGTGAGTGAGTGAGTGAGTGAGTGAGTGAGTGGGTGGGTGGGTAGGTGGGTGGGTGGGTGAGAGGGTGAATGAGTGGGTGAGTGAGTTAGTGGATGGGTGCGTGAGTGAGTGAGTGAGTGAGTGAGTGAGTGAGTGAGTAGTGAGTGAGTGAGTGTGTGCGTGAGTGAGTGACTGGGTGTCTGGGTGAGTGTGTAGGTGTCTGTGTCTGTCTGTTTGTCTGTCTGTCTGTCTCTGTCTGTCTGTCTGTCTGTCAGTAACTGTTTTTGTGTGTGCATATATGTACGTACTCGTGTGTGCTGTAGTCATTTGTATGAGTTTCCATGAAGGCCTATTCACACATCCCCGTTTGTGTGCGTTTATTTTTATCTGCGAGTCCGTGTCAGCGCAGGGAAAGGAGGGCTGCCAGAGAGGTCACGGCCGTCACAGACCAGCGCTTGCTAAAGCTGACGTGTGACTCCGCTGTGCCTTCATCGCCTTAATGAAGATTGATTGGTGCTAAATAATTGTTTAGTTTTTTTTGCGTTGAGAGTTCTTGCTTTTGCTGTTGGATAGTATTCAAGTGTTAAAGTGTAGGAAGGGTATTGTTATTATTATTGTTGTTCTTTTAAATGTGAAAGGGGTGAAAGAACTAAGAAGCCCAAATCAGAGCTAGAGACAGATTTTGAATGGAGTGAGAGATACACAGAAAGGGAAGGAGTGCGTAAGCGAGCGAGTTAGCGAGTGAGTGAAAGGAGGATTTCTGTAATGACTAGGTCGAATACTTTGCTGGGCCTTGAAGTTGAATGCTCGTCACTTTGCCACTGCGGTCATCTTCTCTGTAGACAAGCTAATGTGTTTTGCGAGACAGAAAGCCCGTTTTTAGTACCGCTTTCGAAGACTGTGAATCAGTATATTTCCTTGTATGACTAACAATCTGTGCATGTATGCTTGTGTGTGTGTGTGAGACCCGCGCGAGGCAGCCGTCGCCACACAGCCCGCGATTCGCGACGGACGGAAGACGTTTAGCAGTGCCACTGGCGCCGTAAATCAAGGGATGTAGGTGAGACGTTGCGACATAGATACGTGTCGTGGTTGCGGACGCGTCCCCCTAGAACACCGCGCTTCGTTACGTGATCCGCATCAAGATCACTAGCAGGTCCGCAACTAGTGTGTGTTAAGGTGTTTTATTGTTATTTCTACAACATCTCCTGAAGAACTACTGGGACCTGCAATGATGATTGTTATAATTATAGTAATATTATAGTTACTGTTATTTACCATATATATTTACTCTCTTATTCAGTCTTAGGGATATATTCTGTTTTAGTATACTGCACTCTCTTTTTTCGTTTCTCTCCACGATCTTATCGCCGCCGTTAGAAAAGAACAATCTTATTCGCGTCTTCATAGTTACCGCTTGAGATATATCTCATTTACATTCTATTGTAACCGTAGCGTTCGGTGTTACTACCCTTTCTCACGATCTCCATTCCTCATTTAGCCTGATGCAGTTAGCGGCTCCCGGGGGACGCCCCCCGCTCACCTGACCGCATAAGCTGCTTGGTCACCTGGTCAGACGGTTTGCCTCGTTCCGGAAATAATAAATGACGCTTACCTGTACCGAATCCGTAAGACATATTGCCCAAATCGGATTTTTCATTTCGCGGTTGGTCGTTCGTGGTGGTTGGGGGCGGGGGGAGGGGGGGAGGGGGTGCTTAGCGGTCGTTTTCGGACATTGTGTAGTTTTGTGTTAACTTATATGGGTATGATGGTGTATCAGTTATAGCGTGCTTTTTGTCTGTTACTAGGCTAATAGACTTGTCAAAGGTCTTGTTACGCTTTAATTGTTTTTATATTTTTCTTGTTGCTAGGTTTCATTTTATTCATATTCTTTTCTTTTATATTGTTTTGATCATCTTTGCGTTTTTCTACTTAAAATCAAGTGGATTCGTGGAATAAGTGATATCATCCATAACATAATTCAGCAATACTTATCCTGCAAAATACCTGCGGTTTGGCACACCTGACGGAAGTCGATACTGCTTCGGCATCTTTGGCCGTGAATGCATCGTAACCAATACTCAAGTGAGGCATATTCCTAAGCCCCCCCCCCCCCCCGTTAACCCCTCCTCCTCCCTAATGGAAGGGGGAGAGGGAGGTCTGTAGCGCACGGAAAAGCTTGTTCGTTTAGGCCTAGGCTGAAGGGGTCTGTGGTGTACTCTCTTTTCTCCTCTTCTCTCTTCTCTCTTCTCTCTTCACTTCACTTCTCTTCACTTCTCTTCTCTTCTCTTCTCTTCTCTTCTCTGCTCTGCTCTGCTCCTCATCTACTCTTCTCTTTTTTCCCTTCCATTCCCTTCCCTTCCCATATTTTTCTCACTCCCATTACTCAAACTATATCTCTTTCTTCCTGTCCCTCACCCTTCTTCCATCTGTTTCTTCCTTTTTCCTTTATCCCTTTTATCTTTCCTTCCACTCTCCCCCGCTCATATTCTCCTTTTCTCCATTTTTTTTTTCCCTCCCCTTCTCCGCTGCCATGTCTGTATGTATGTATGTAGGACACGGGTCGCCCTCCTCTTGCCCCCTCGTCCCCGCCCTCCCGCTGGCCGCCACGCCTCTCGCCGTCATTAGGACTTGCTTGGTCGTGTCTCAGGGATCATTAACTCCAGTCGTTTTAATCTCCTCGTGCGAATGTGCGAATGGATGTGTACTTCAGTTTTTCTTCCAGATAAAGAACAGCATTGTTCGTCGTTTTTTAAGATTCTTGTTTTTTTTTTTTTTCTCTTTCTCTCTCCTTTTCTTTTCTTTGCAATAATAAACGAGAATAGACGCGGTGGAGGAGCAGCATCCTTGGCATTCTGCGGCGCTGGTATCCTTCCTTTTGTCTCGACTTCCCCTTCCTGCGCTTTCAGAGCAAGGCAGCGTGACCTGTCCTTCAAGGAGACAGACTGCAGGACCCCTCGCTTTCGCTGGAGCTGTGTGAACTTCCTCCGGGAACCTGCATATTTTGGACGGAGTGTTTGGTGACTCGGGTCTGGGGCGATTAGGATTTTTGTTTCGGGATGGGTGTGCTTTCATAGTTCAGTGTGCGAGGGAAAGCTGATGCTGCTGTTTCATGTCTTGATATCAAAGTAGTAAGAAGGAAATGTTTCATGGTAGTTGTTTTATAAGGTCTTATTTTACGCGTTTGCGTGCGTTTATGTGGGTGCATGTGCGCACGTGGGTACGTATTTGTGAGTAGGCTTTGTGGGCGTATGCGTCCGTTGTCTGTGGTGCGGCTCCAAGTCGGTCCTTTATCATATACATGTACTTTTACCTTTTCTAAGTTAATATTCAGGTTACAGGTATTGATATTCAGATGGCCATTCTGTATCAGCATTAAGATTTGCTGGTATTTAGAGGCGCTTTGTCGGTATTCAGAAGGTTGATAAAAGGCCTATTGGTATTCAGATTAATCCTGTTGATATTCATATTAGTTCTACCAATACTGATGAAGGCTATTAGGGCATAATTAAATAAGCTGATCTAATCACGTTGGTGTGTTGGCAGAAGCAAGTCTTCATTTTGTTATGATAATTATGATGGTAATAGTGCTGATTTATGACTGACGAGAAGGATGATATGCGTATGATAATGATGATGATATAATGATAATGGTATTGATCGTGATTATATTGACAACAATGATAACAATTACTATAACGGTAATAGCGATAAAAATAGTAGTAGTAGTTATAATATAGCAGTTAAGCATCAATAACAGTGATAATGCTGATGATAGCAATGGTGTTAATGATAATGGTGATTAAGAAAAATGATTGTAATAGTATGAGTGATTATGATAATGATAATGCTGATAATAATAGTAATGCCAGTAAAGATACAAATGCTAAGAATAATACTGATGATAGTAACAATGATACTAACAATCACAAGAATAACAATAATGATTATTATTATCATCATTGTTGTTGTTGTCGATGTTATTGTTATTGTTATTGTTAATGTTATTGTTGGTGTTGCTGTTATTAGAATTATCATCATTATCATCAATAAGGCAACAACAATAATAATGATAGTAAAAATAACGAAAAAGACGATGAGAACGGTGAAAATTATACCATTTGTTTTGTGTTATCATGATCTTTAGGATAATAACAGTAATATCAACATTATTATTGTTATTACTGCCGTAGTTTGCTGACTCAGGGGTTGTTACACTCGCTCCCGCTCAAATACAAAGAGACTCTGCTATTAGCTCAGGAACCGCCCTTTTTGCCTCTTCCTCTTGCTTGCCTCCGCCTGCTTCCGCGCCTCTCTCCGCGGGGGACGAGGGAGACCTAAACGGGCGCGTAGATAAGGTTCCAACTGGAAGGGGTTTCCGGGGTTTAAAAGAAGGGGGTGAGTTGAGGGTGGTGGGGAGGTGGGGGTCGGGGAGGGAAGGAGGGGGGTTAGGGAGTTAGAAGGTGGGGAAGGTTCGGGGATGGAGGTGACTGGGAGGGGGTGACTGGGAGGGGGTGGGAGAGAGGGGTTGGGGGTCACTGCCTTCTACATCCCGGGTCAGTCTGCGGTCGGACAATGCTCGTGCAAATTATCTACCATCATCGCTGCCCCCACCCACCCCTCTCTGTCTCTCTCTCTCTCCCTCTCCCTCTCCCTCTCCCTCTCCCTCTCCCTCCCTCCCTCCCTCCCTCCCTCCCTCCCCCCTCCCCTCTCCCCCCCTCCCCCTCCCTCCCTCCCTCCCTCCTTTTCTTTCCCCATCAGCCACTCGGAAACAGGCTGAGTCATGGAGGTTTTGCAATGCATATTTTCTATTTCTATTTGTGTTTCCTATCTGCATCTCTTCGTGTGTATGCCAGGTTTATGATGAGAATTGATGTTAAA
>NC_061821.1:14219197-14224197 GCF_019202785.1 Penaeus chinensis
GGAGGGGAGGGGGCATAGGGAGAGGTCTCTCATTTGTTTCTTGTTTGTCTCTTGTTTTTGTGTCTTCGGTGCTGTTTTCTCTCTCTGCCACAAGCAAGTAGTAGAGATTCGAAATTCAGTTCGCTCCCCCGTGCTCAGGAGCGTAAGCGGTTTATTGCTGACTTGCGGGATGGAATCTGATTTCAGGGTTTGCGTTTGATTTGTGCTTCGCCTTTTTCGGTTCGAGGCACTTTATGGGAATGTTTTGTGAGTGTGTGTGTGTTTGCGTGCGCGTGTGCGGGTTCTTTGTGTGTTTTTGTTGGTCGTGATGTTTATGACTGTTGTGGTTGCGGGGTCTGGTGGAATTTTGATTATTTGTGTTTCTATGTCGCTATTATTTTTTTCCGTGATTGATATTACTGCTATCGTCATCTTGATTGCGATTGTTGTGTTTGGAGAAAGTGTTCTTAGTATTATAAGTATTTTTTATTGTTATTAGTATTTTATTGTTCTTGTTCGTGATGTTGTTGTTGTTTTTCTTCTTCCTCTTATTCTTCTTTTCTTCTATTTCTTCTTTTTCTCTTCCTCCTCCTCCTCCTCCTCCTCCTCCTCCTCCTCCTCCTCCTCCTCCTGTTGTTCTTCTCTGTTTGTGCTGCATTCACTATTATTGCTACTACTGCTACGTCAAGTGCAGTTCTTATTGTTTTTCGTATTCGTTAATTACTTCCAGAACATCTTGTTAATTTTTTTTCTCTGAACATATCACCATCGACGCCTGTCATATTCAGTAACATAAATGTTTTTTTATGTAAGCAAATACAAAGATTATGCAAATACCAGTCATGATGACAAATATTTATTTGCTAATATTGCGTAAATTGCCATTGTGCAAAGGCAAAATGGTTTCTAGACCGTTGATAGCAAGCATCAGCCCATTTTTATTCTAATTATCAGATTGCATCAGCAGCGTCATCATTTTTTTCCTCTGCAGTCTTTCCATGTCACTGTTATTAGCTAGTTGAATCACTGTCATTTTCTAGTTTGTATGATTCTGTTTTGCCTTCTGCGATTCCGCCGACAAAGAGACGGAGGAAGGAGACCGGGGACGGAATGCGAGGAAATGGATACCGGGAAAGAGCGACGGGGAACGGGGCGGGTGAGTCACGGGTTTGCAAGAAGCGAAGGGGCGGTGATCACGATGCATATCAGAACTGAATGTTGCAATCGCTGGAGGGATGTGTGTGAGCGAAGGGGAGGAGGGGAGAACAGGAGTGTGAGGGAAGGGGATGGGAGGAGGATGAGGAGAACGGAAAGAGGAAAGAAGAGAACGAATGAGGATAGATAGAGGGAGGGAAGGAAGAGGAGAGAAGATGAAAAGGCTAGCAGTAATAATGAGGCATGTAATAATAAGGATAATTGTCATTATGATAATGAGAAGACGACTACAAATGTTATTGGGATAATGGTAATTTTTATTATCACCGTCAGTTTTATTATTATCATTATTTTTGTTGTTATGATTATCGGTGTTTTGTTGTTGTTATTAATACTATTGTTAGTAATGCTATTATTGTTAATATTGTTTTTGTTATTGACAAATTAATAATAAAAATATTGTTTTTATTAGCGTTGTTTTTGTTATTATTATTGTTATTACTATTATTATTGTTATTATTATTATTATTATTATTATTATTATTATTATTATTATTATTATTATTGTTATTGTTATTATTATTATTATCGTTATTACTATTACTATTACTATTATTGTTGTTATTTAATTATTGTTGTTGTTATTATTATATAGCATACTATTACTGCTGTTACTATTCCAGTTTCAGTCAGTATTACCTCTGTTAATATTGCTAAAGTGCACCAGAATATTTAGGAAGTGTAAGACGACCTTGCACGGCCCGTTGGCCCTCCCCTTGACGCAGAGGGGGGGAGGGGAGAAAGAACCGCCCCCCTCCCCACCCCCCTCCTCCCTTCCCCCTGTCGCAGATACATTATTATCTCGTCTAGAAAGCATTATATTAAGGGTTCTGCTGTGATTAGTTTTGGAAAGTTAGTCTTTGGCGTCTCGAGGTGACTTGTTAGCGACGCATTTTGGGGCCGAGTCTATTTTTTGTGTGGTCATGGAAACCCTTTTTCTATGTGGACAGTATTTGTGTGTGTGGGTTCTAGTGCATACGTGTGTGTGCGAGAGTCAGTGAATGAGTTGATGAACGGATCAGAATGAGAGATAACGAATTAGTAAGTGAGAGTGAATGAATAAGAGAGCGGATGCGTGCATTCATTAAATGAAAGCAGATACTTAAACAATATCACTGTCCCTTAAGTTTACTGGGCTTGTACGTGTGTGTGTGTGTGTGTGTGTGTGTGTGTGTGTGTGTGTGTGTGTGTGTGTGTGTGTGTGTGTGTGTGTGTGTGTGTGTTTGCTACGTTTCATTAAATATATATCTACACTACGTTTTCTAAGTTTCTATGAATAATTAAGTAAATTACAGTAACTGTAAGTGAAATTGGCATAGGAATTCCTTTTCAGCAGGAATCTTAGGTAAGGAGGCGAGGTTGATACATTCAGGGACCCACGCTGGGGAGATCCGTCTTGGGTTGCTTACGGAGAGCGGCCGCATCGGCATCCTTTAGTTACGGCAAACAAGGGGCGACCTGCGAGAGCCTCACCTCTTATTTCGTCATGGAGGAGAGGAAGAGGAAGGCTGGCGAAGATGATGAGATTCATTATCATTATCGTTACCGTAATATGATGAGAGTAAGGATGATTTCGACAACGATAGAAATATACGATTAGAAACATAGGGGAGAGAGTAAGGTAAATTAGTATTAGGAACATCTAGAAAATGGATTTGGGATAACTGAAGCTTCTGAAACAAATATGATAGCAGTAGGCCTGAGTGATATTTCTGGTCGCACGGAGAAGTTACGACTCTCATGATTGTCTGAAACGCAAGAGAAAAGCGTCTCATTCTGGCTGACGGTGCTTCACAATAGCCCGAGATGAGGCGCCGACGAGAATGAGGAAGTGGTCGCCCTCACAGACTTTCTACGACGACCATTTGTCTGCGGCTGATGCTGGTGTGCCCCCCCCCCCCCCCCCCGTGCCACCGTCCCCTCCCTCTCCGCTTCATTCACATTAGTTTTATGAATGTGGCGCGGGTAGGGGGAGTAGGGTTGGGAGGGGCAGAGGGGAATGGAAGAAGAGACGACGCGGGAATGAGATATAAAAGGAAGTTGAGTACGAGAGATAGAAAAGCATATCTAGAACGAGGATGCTAGGAAGTAGAAGAGAAAATAAACGAGCGATGTTTGTATGTATTTTATACCGAGTTCTCTCCCTTGATCCTCCTCTTGCACTCAGGGCAGTACACTTCGATTTCCCATCCGCAGTCAAAAGGTTTAGTGCACACGTGCAAACACGCAGTACCACATGCTAGGTTGCATCCGTGCAACTCGGCAACTTAAACAACATCTCTTTGTCATTTTCGTTTAAAAGAATTAGAGATGCGAAAAGGTACCACTGTCTAGAGAATATGTAAAAGATAAAGGAGTAAAAAGTAAAGGTCTTTTATGTGTGTATCTCTCATCTTGGAAACGTCTCCAGTTCACATTACGTAGATGGCGATGACCCAGAAACGCGCGTGCCGATATCCGACATTTGAATAGTGTGTGTGTGTGTGTGTGTGTGTGTGTGTGTGTGTGTGTGTGTGTGTGTGTGTGTGTGTGTGTGTGTGTGTGTGTGTGCGTGTGCGTGCGTGTTCGTGTAGGTGTATGTATATGTGTGTGTGTGTGTAAGTTTAGGTGTAATTGTAAGACTGTAAGTGTGGTTTGTATGTTTAATGGTTGTGTGTGTGCATGCTTTGCTCTTGTTCTTTGGCACTATGATGCCCACATAACGCCTTGGCAGTTTTCAAGAAAGAAAGTCAGTGTGCAGTGAGTAAGTCGTACACCGCACACTCATGGCGTCATGGACTCTATGTAGTGTGAAGAGTGAGGGCCAACGCTCGTGTTACAGCTACTTGTGCACGTCCTTGTGCGCTTGCTTGCATGGGTTAATAATGATCTGCAAGTGTAGCGAAGGGAAAGGAGGAAAGAGGAGGAGAAAGAAAAGTGGGAGTGAGAGGAGGGGCCCGGCTGCAGCGATAATGACGGGGATGGCAACAACGACAGCAGCTGCAGCAGCAACATCAACAACAACATCAACATCAACATCAACAACAACATCAACATCAACATCAACATCAACATCAACATCAACATCAACATCAACATCAACATCAACAACAACAACAACAACAACAACAACAACAACAACAACAACAACAACAACGACAACAATAGCGGCACCAGCACCAGCAACAACAACAACGATAATAGGAAAAGCAGCAGTAATTTGGAAAGAAGGATGGAACAAAAACTTGAAAGAGGTTAAAGAAAGACTAATGGAAAGGGGAGGAGACGAGGACTGGGAAGTAAAGGTGGATAGGAGGAACGAAGGGGAACGGATAAGAAAGGATTAAAAGCAGGAAGTGGATGGCGATAACGGAGGGCGAGAAGCAGCAGCAAGGAGGAGAAATGAGAAGCGGATCGGAAGGAAGGAAGGAAGGAAGGAAGGAAGGAAGGAAGGAAGGAAGGAAGGAAGGAAGGAAGGAAGGAAGGAAGGAAGGAAGGAAGGAAGGAAGGAAGGAAGGAAGGAAGGAAGGAAGGAAGGAAGGAAGGAAGGAAGGAAGGAAGGAAGGAAGGAAGGAAGGAAGGAAGGAAGGAAGGAAGGAAGGAAGGAAGGAAGGAAGGAAGGAAGGAAGGAAGGAAGGAAGGAAGGAAGGAAGGAAGGAAGGAAGGAAGGAGGGAGGGAGGGAGGGAGGAAGGACCGACGTGCTCTGTGTACAGTGGGTTTCCAGCGTCGTTCCTTCCCCTAAATGGCCCGGCCTTTTCACGCACTGCTTTACCTTTTCCTTAAGGGCCTCCTTGAGCGGATTAAGAGCCTCTTGGGTCGTTGGGGA
>NC_061821.1:14229197-14231697 GCF_019202785.1 Penaeus chinensis
CACACACACACACACACACACACACACACACACACACACTGTTTTATGTAGACTTACATGTATATTTGTGTTTCTGTTTGTATTCGCGTCTAAAAATCTTTAAAAGTTTTATTTTTGTTGATTTATAGCAATGTACATATTTTGTTTAATTGACATCCATGTGTATTTCCAAGGTAGCTGAGAGAGGAGTCAAAGTTTACTAAATGCAGAATCCTCTATCACCTTTCCTTCTATAACGCTACTGCCATTTTTTTTTAGCGCTGTGAGGCTCGCGTTGGTGACTTGCAAAGTACGGGTCGTGGCGGATGTTCGCTCGATGATGTGTGTGAAAGAGTCAGGTGGCGTGGAGTTGTGGAGCTTGAGCGAGGAAAAAAGTGGAGGATGTTGTGGAGGGAAGGACCGCGGTTTGTGGAGCAGAGAAGAGGTTGCACTGAAAGGTGGTGGAGTTTTTAAAAGAGAGGCGTGTAGAGAATATAGTAGAGGTCGTTGTGGTGTGTGTCAGTACATTATCGAAAAGATGCTGTAGGTTAATGATGGAAGGCCAGGAGTGGAGTGTAAATGAGCTAGATGTGTAAGTACTGTCGGGTAGGCCTATATGTAAATGAGAATGGGATATTCTTGTTGGTAAATGAGAAATGAGGATGCATTATTTATTGGGTAATTATTTCCCTCTCCGTACGAACAAGCGGTTTGATCGAGCGACCGATTTTATTATTTTAATATTCGCTCTCGCTTTCTTGCGCTGCAACAATGGCAACAAACTTACCCGGGCGAGATCAACAGGAGGAGGGGGAGTCGACCCGTGAGAGTGCAAGAGCTGGTGAGAGTGATGGTGCCCCCCCCCCTATCCCTCCACCCACGCCTCCCTCATACCCGGAATCTTGACCCCCCTTACCTCCGTCCCCCAACACCACGCCGACGTCGCCAGAGGACTTGGCAGGGCTCCGGTGTCTCGATGGATGCCTCGCCCACCCGATTTGCTTTGGGTTGGCGTGCTTTGTTGCCTTGTTATTTATGTGTATGGGGGAGGGGGGGGGGGTAAGGGGCCGCTGTTGCTTTTCGGTTCCTGGTGTCATTGCAGGGACAGCCGCTTTCGTTCCTGGCATTGCTTCCGTCGTCACTCTCGGTCGTTGATTTTCTCTTTTTTAAGCCGCATTGCAAGTGCAACTGAGACGGGTGTCCTGGAAGTGTTCCAGCGAGAGGAAAGTGTTAGGCAATGGAAGTGAAATCCAGGAATGGTTTTAGGAATGTGGTGTTGATATTTTCTCCTCCACCCCTTCTCTCCCTCCTTCCTTCTATGTCTGTCCTTCTATAGAAATTATATGGATAGAGAGTGCTGCACGAGTGTATGTTTATGAGTGTGTGAGCGAGTGAGTGAGTAAATGAGTGAGTGGTTGAATTAATGAGTGATGTTTGAGTGAGTGAGACTCAGTGAGTGAGCGAGTGAGCGAGTGAGTTAGTGGTTGAATGATTGAGAGTGAGTGGGTGAGTGAGTCGGTGAGTGAGTGAGTGAGTGAGTGGGTCAGTGAGAGAGGGTGAGTGAGTGAGTGAGTGAGTGAGCGAGTGAGTGTTGTTGAATGAGTGGGTCAGTGAGTGAGTGAGTGGTTGAATGAGTGAGAGTGAGTGGGTGAGTGAGTGGGTGAGTGAGTGAGTGAGTGAGTGAGTGGGTTAGTGAGTGAGTGAGTGGTTGAATTAGTGAGAGTGAGTGGGTGAATGAGTGAGTGGGTCAGTGAGTGAGTGGGTCAGTGAGTGAGTGAGTGAGTGGTTGAATGAGTGAGAGTGGGTCAGTGAGTGAGTGGGTGAGTGAATGAGTGGGTCAGTGAGTGAGTGGGTCAGTGAGTGAGTGGTTGAATGAGTGAGAGTGAGTGGGTGAGTGAGTGAGTGAGTGAGTGGGTCAGTGAGTGAGTGGGTCAGTGAGTGAGTGGGGCAGTGAGTGAGTGAGTGAGTGGGTCAGTGAGTGAGTGGGTCAGTGAGTGAGTGAGTGAGTGAGCGAGCGAGTGAGTTAGTGGCTGAATGAGTGAGAGTGAGTGGGTGAGTGAGTGTGTGAGTGAGTGAGTGGGGCAGTGAGTGAGTAAGTGAGTGAGTGGTTGAATGAGTGAGAGTGAGTGGGTGAGTGAGTGAGTGAGTGAGTGAGTGAGCGAGTGAGTGGTTGAATGAGTGAGAGAGAGAACACATTCGAGCTTGATTTCTCCCAAAGAAAAGTCCCGAGGGACGAGCGGGTGAGAGTGGCGCTGCTGCTATTTTTTGAGGATCGCGGGCGGCGGAGCTCACGTGGGCGGGAGGGAAAGTTAACCCCGGGTGGACCTGGAGCACGGCATACTCGCGGCCTTACAAATGCAGACCCTTTTTACCACACTGCTTACTTACTCCATGCTTTTTTTCACCGCGTCAGGCTTCGGCGATGAACGGACTGTGCAAACCCTTGGCTTTTTGTGTGAAACTGTGTGAGCATTTAGGTTGTTTTTTAAGGGCACTTTCAGTCTTGCTTCAGGACATTTTT
>NC_061821.1:14236697-14241697 GCF_019202785.1 Penaeus chinensis
ATGAACATAAGACAGAAGTCTCTTATCTCCCGTCCTGTCTCCCAAGATTCTAGAAAAGCTTTGCCTGTTAGCATGATAGAGTCACGACCGAGGACGATTTGCGTGCGTTATCAGACATCAAGGACTGTACATAATGTTAGAGACACTGAAGCACTCGGGTCGATCATGCAAATCTTCCATAACGATATTGATAATGGAGAGTAAACTACTGAAATAGACGATACAGCTTTGACAATGGTAGAAAAAGATTTGATAGACGAGAGAGCGTGCTACATTCCCCCTCTTGACATAACCGCTGTATTGAACCGGCTGCCTAAGTGTCAGTCCATTCATTTTAAAGCAGAAGGTGCACACCACCACTCGTCCCACTGATAACAGTTGTTAAAATTCCAGCTTGACGGAATATCCCTCTTCTTAGATGATCGTAATGATAGTGGTTATGAGCGGGAATCACTGGATGTGCGGGAATTACTCTCATTAACATTTCGCTGAGGATTCGCATTGAAGTGCGAGCGCGTGGGTGTTTGAGGGATGAATGAATGACGCTTGTAGATTTGGGTGTCACGTTATTTTCCTGGCTTCCGAATTTAGAGCTTAGCTTTTCAATATTTAGTTTTAGAGGAATGAAATTGATAGTCAGGTAACGTCATTGTGGGAGTTCAGATAATAACTTGTAAATATGAAGATGCCCGTATAATTGTGTGTGTGTCTGTGTCTGCATTTGTGTTTGCTCGTGTGCGTAGAATAGTGATAAATTTTGTGGTTAGTATCCCCTCTTGTTGATGCTTATCTTCGGTGTCTTCCCTCCCGCATCGTCTGCCTCGGGTCGTTTGTCCACTGCCACCGCGCCTGGTACCTCGCCGTCACGATACCACGGCCGAGCTTCATTGACTTCATGATGCCATCGCTACCGTGCGCCTTTCTGGGGTGCGAAGTGTAAAGGAAGGCGGTGTTGGAAGTAGACGACAAGAGGGAGGGTTGATGCGCGAAGAACGAAAGAGCACGGCAAAATAGGAAAGGAGAAGGAAAGGAAAGAGGAAGGGGGAGGGATTAAAAACAAGAAGGAAAGGGAATAATGAGTGGAAGAAAGGGAAGGAAGTAAAGGAAGGGAGACAAGGCAAGATATTAGGAGAAACGATGCGAGAATGAGAGAGGAGAGAGAGGAGAGAGAGGAGAGAGAGAGAGAGAGAGAGAGAGAGAGAGAGAGAGAGAGAGAGAGGAGAGAGAGAGAGAGAGAGAGAGAGAGAGAGAGAAGAGAGAGAAGAGAGAGAAGAGAGAGAGAGAGAGAGAGAGAAGAGAGAGAGAGAAGAGAGAGAGAGAGAGAGAGAGAAAGTTTGTTATCCTCCGGAGCCTAGGACGGTCTCGCTGTGACAAGTGGTGCCTCGAAGGCGCGCACACGTGTCAGTCAAATAATCAGATTTTTGCATTAGAATTTGTGGGATTCGGAGGTTTGAAATAGGACTGGAGCGTAAAGGATTGTTTTTTTTTTCTGTATCGTTTGAAGGTTTTGTTGGAATTCAACTGAAATATATTTAACTCATTCATAAAGGTCATACATAGCGGACGGTATGGTATTTTAGGATCAAACCTATGGATGCTTTCTTTGTATCTTATGCATATTTATTGTATTCGATTCTGGTATCCAAAGGGTCCATCGATATGTTTGTTAATTACAATAGTGTAGACAATATTAGCATATAAATAGGAGCATAATTAAATTTGTTTACCACCATAGAAACTACTGGAGAAGTAACAGGTGTTATCTGAAAGGATCATGAGGAATGGGAAAAGGGAAGGACTGAAGTTTCCCGTGAGACGTGGTGTGTGTGTGTGTGTGTGTGTGTGTGTGTGTGTGTGTGTGTGTGTGTGTGTGTGTGTGTGTGTGTGTGTGTGTGTGTGTGTGTGTGTGTGTGTGTGTGTGTGTGTGTGTGTGTGTGCGTGAGCGTGAGTGTGAGTGTGTGAATGTGTGAATGTGTGAATGTGTGAGTGTGAGTGTGTGTGTGTGTGTGTGTGTGTGTGTGTGTGTGTGTGTGTGTGTGTGTGTGTGTGTGTGTGTGTGTGTGTGTGTGTGTGTGTGTGAGTGTGAGTGTGTGTGTGTGTGTGTGTGTGTGTGTGTGTACGTGTGTACGTGTGTACGTGCGTGTGTGTGTCTGGATATGTATGTACGTATGTATGTGAAGGGTGCTCAAATTACTCTGGAATACGTAATGACTAGTTTTAAATGATTTATATCCTGGTAGTAAGTGGGTCACACACGGTCCTTTTTTCGGGGCACTGAGGCCCGATGAGTATCTTTCCGCGTGTGTCTAGCCTGCTGCGCGTCCCCCGATCCTTGCCGCCTTGCGCTTCTCTGCGAGGATCTCAGCTGTTCCTGCGCGAGTCCTACGCCGTCACGCTGCGGCCCGGCCAAGGGGTCCTTAGCTTTCATATGGTAATCACGACCTCATTATAGGGGGCTCGGGCTGTGCGTGTTGGTTTGAAGGAGGACGAGACGGAAGAGGGGAATTAGAATGAAGGAGGTAAGAGGGAGAGAGTAAAAGAAGGGGAGGAGAGTAAACGAAGAGGAAAAGAGTGAGTGAATAGGAGAGCTAAAGAGAGCGTGGCGGACTGAGGTAGAGAGAGGTAGGAAAAGGGATATCAAGATAGAATGGTGGGTGGATAGGAGAGAGGGAGAGATCGAAGAAAAGACCAAGAAAGTGAACCTGAAACCGAATGCCGAATTAGTCGATTTATGCGTCGTTAAGCAGGTGGATTTCCCTGAGGTCTGACGACTCTGTATATCGTAAAGGAGAAGTTACCATGTGTATAGTGCAGTGACTTCAGCTGATTGCTTATTGACGTCATTGTATGATACTTGTTGCTCGTGTGCTTATGTCTCTTGCATGGCGATGCGGCAATGAATGGTCTGTTGTTAAGTGCGGGGCATGTGCAGGAGATTTGCCTGTAAGGTTATTTATCTATTTTGCAATTGTCAACAATTTACGAGTAACAAGAAAAAAGGAAATTAAGAAAATCTTGGGGAAATGTTGAAAGTAAAATTACAGTTTTTTGCGTTATTGTACCATAAAGGTCATGGAAAAAGTTTTTGTCTATCGTTTAATATGCAGATGATAGTTTTATTGTCCTCACATTTCCCACTGTGAATTACCTTGATAAATCGACCTTGATTTAACCCGCCATCAGTTTCAGTTCAGATTTCTATGCCTTCATTAACTATTTTGAAATCTGTTGCTACAAGGCCAAAGAAAGCTTCACACACGAGGGAAAAACGAAGTGTGTAATATCGCCAGGGAAAGAAAGGCTTGGCATACGTCGCGGGGTGGAAGTCGTGACGGGAAGCTGTCACAAACTACAGGTTTGATGTCACACCCGGTGTGCACTCAGGTGCCATCGTGAGGAGGAGGAGGTAGGAGGCAGGAGGCAGGAGGCAGGAGGCAGGAGGCAGGAGGAGACGCCGGCTATTTCTGTGAACGTGCCGCGTGCTCGGGCGGAGGTGATGGGGGATATATGTACGATGATAAGGGAGGGGGGCGGAGAAAGAGTGATAGGGACTGAATTTATATTTATTCGTGGTGGGAGCCAGCATACTTATGCCTGGTAAAGAAAATGCTAATTCTTATAAATTTATGTTTATTCAAAAAATAAATTGATATTTTTTATAAATTTATGATTATTCAAGTAAATAAAATGCCATTTTTATAAATATTTGTTTTTATTCATCTTTACTCATGTATAACAGTATGTACTTCAACAGTTTTAATTTTAAAGCTTAACAACTTCAAAATTGGCAGGTGCATTGTGGCATCACCAAGCAGTACAATGATCAGGCATAGGCCATTGGTCTTGGTCATCTCAATGACTGGAATTTCCGTTCATCGTGACCATTCTCAATTTCCTAACAGAAGGTGGATACGAATGACGCTGGTAGTGAATCCAAATCTGTATTACCGAATTTAGTAATAAAGGATTATAAGAATACACACAGACGCACACGCATACGCGAACACATGCACACGTGTGTGTATTTTTTTTAAATTGTGTATATCCATGCATATATTCATATTTTTATCTATCTATGTGTCTTTCTATCTGTCTACCTGTCTATATATCTATATATATATGTATGTTTGTGTATGTATGCACACACACACGCACGCACGGACGCATGCACGCACGCGCGCGCGCATACATACACACATACATACATACATACATACATACATACATACATACATACATACACATATATGGGATTTCGGGTTCGCGAATGTGCATGAATGCATGTATATGAATGTATTCATGTAGTTAGGTCGGTAGGCATATGTACGTAATTTTAAGTTGAGTATCCCGATGCGAAAAACCAAGGAACAGCATCGAAGTGAAGTACTGATCAAGGGTGCATTTTCCAGGAAAGTGATCCTTTAAAAGAAATACGTAATTTGAGACCTTAAGAATATATACAAGTCTTGTCGCGTGTTGCAGTGGCGTTGGTGTGTCTTTGATGAGAGCTCGAGTTTGGATGGGCTTCGAAGCCGTACATGAAGTTGGAATTTGTGAATTACTATAGATATAGTTGTTGGTGCGTGCTATTGCGATAAGCGTGGCTTCTTGATAAACGCACATTTTTCTTTACAACTGCTAACTCCTTTAATTGCTTATTTTTTATGTGAAATATCTTGTGAGGTTAGCTTTCCCGGAGCTAACGGTGGGAGAAGCAGGTGCAATGTATTGAATGTCACAAGATCTTGTGTGTGTGCTTTTATTTGTGTGTGTGCGTGGGTGTACTTGTTTGTTTGTTTGTGATGTATTTATGCATGCATATGTGCTGCCCTGAGAGAGCTTTGGAGAGAGAGAACTGTGTGGATGTATGAATCTAAGCATGCTTATACTATGCAGTATGTGTCGGCCTCTTCCTTCCCTCGGCATGAATAACCTTTTTATTTTGCAAGCAGTTCAAGCGAAAGTCCGGCCGACGCCAAACGAGGCGAAAGCCCCACAAC
>NC_061821.1:14244197-14246697 GCF_019202785.1 Penaeus chinensis
ATTATATATTTATTCATATATATATGTGTTTGTGTATGTGCCTGTTTTTCTTTTTGTCTTTTATTTATAAAATTATATGTTGTGATTAACAGCGGAAGAGATTTCTAAATATTAACTACTGACGCAGAAATCAGATCTAAAAACAAAAAGAATATTCTCTTTTCAGAGGATTCTATTTGAGATTTCCAAAAAGGTGTTTATCTGTATTATAAGGGAGAGACGCAAGATTAGTAATATATAATGATTTCTTAACATCATTACTTCATATGAATCTAAGCTGTCGTTCAGCGTCGCATTAACTGGGTCATTTGGTTCTCCGGTGATTTCCTTTTTGCGCGAAACAGCACCAGTGGTTCGCGTCAGGGACTTCCTGTGAGTTGTCGGCGCTGGTCTCCGAGGTGTCGGTGTCTGTCGCTCAGGAGAGGTTTTAGGCAGATGTTCCCATGACGTAGCCAACTCGTTTCGGCGGCGAACTCGTTTAAGTAATTTGACTCGTCCGCATGTCGGCAGGCGGCGGCGACAGAGTTCGCTTGCGAGCTTATCGCATGGCGATCACCAACCCAGGCTTATCTGCGGCGACTAGAAACTGTGGCGTTTGCATACCTAAAATACCACTGTGGCTGTTTGTATGGGTGTTGATATTCTTGTTTGTTTTTAAGTAAGTTGTTCTATCATATCTTAATATTACTACTACTACTACTACTACTACTACTACTACTACTACTACTACTAGTGGGTGTAAAAGATTTGGGACTAACGTTTATTCCGGAGAACATTAGATATATGGAAGTTTATCAGGAACGTGCACGTACCGGAGAGTCCTGCCCATTCACAATAGAACGCATTCTCATATTGTTTTATTCCTGTACCTGAATGTAGAAATGCTGGACCCAAGATGTTTTTTTTGAAAGTGGCATTATAGCTTCGGAAGTAGGACTTAAAGAGTACTAGATTCAAGGTGGTGCGTTGCTTGCTAATAGGCGTATTCATGGCAACCAATGAAAGCCTAAAAGAGAAAACGCAACAGAGAAAACGAAGCTACCTGGACGCGGGAGAGGGAACCGGTTTGCAAGGCGAGCTGCGAGAGAGTCGAGAGGGGGTTAGGCGTATGTGAGCACGTGAAGGAGGGGGGGGGGGTAAGGAAAAGGGGAGTAGTAGATGTTGTTGTAGGAAGTGGGGATAGAGCGAGAGTGTCGTAACAATACACACGAGATCTGGTTTTGAAGTTTAATCCATCTCTCCTTCAGCGTGCGTTTGTTTGTCTGTTGTTTGTTTCCCTGTGTGGTTTCACGTGGGCGGGACGGGCGCGTGTATCGTGGGAGAATTTGGGATAATTTCCCTGCGTGACGAGCGTTTCCCCACCTGTCCAGCTGTAGGGAGAGGAGGGGAAGGGGGGGGGGTGTAGACACACCCTCATTTACGTACACAGCTGGAGGGCTTACATACAGATTAATGTAATACCCTGTTGGTACTGAATGGGTTGTTGTCAGACCTGCGGGCAAATCGCAGTGCGGTATCTATTTTTATGGCATCTGGTAACCGGTGATATAGTGTACTAAAGCATTTCCCGTTCGTCTTTGGCTATGAAGCATTCACTGCCATAGACTACGGGGAAATACTTTGTCACGTCTTTTTGGGGATAAGCATGTCTTGACGGAACAGGCGGAATGCGACGGGTCAGGGAAGAGATTTCGACGGGCCATAAGTAAGGATCAGGGGAAAAGCGCTTCAGTTTTTTTCTTTGTTGTTGCTGAGCTGCTGCTGTTATCATTATTATCATCATTATTTAAATATTGTCATCGTCAACATTATTATTTGTTATTATTGTTGTTAATATTATTGTCATCATCATCATCATCATCGTCATCACTGTTGTTTTTTTTATTTATGTTATTATTATTTTCTTCATCGTGTTTATTGATTGACGCACAAACTGCCAATAATAGCAGTATTTGCATTAAATTGATAGGGATTTCTCAAAAAAGTAAACATACAACTGCAACATGACTTTTAATGTAATTATAAAGCATTTTTTTTTTTAATATGTGAAATATAAAAGCACAAATACCGTTTGGTAAATAAATGTACGAAATGTACAAAATTAAAAAAAAAAAAAAAAAAAAAAAACTCAGAATACCGCGTATGGGCGAATGTATGGTTATTTGTAGGTCGTTACGCGCGGATGATAGCGATGGAGAAAACGTTACGTGTGTAACATCTGCATTCTTATTCTGCGTGGTGACGAAGAGGTCTGTCTGTCACTGATGTAACACTGGGCGGAACTGCAGGGTCTCCACGGAGCTGAATCACATGACAGACGTTCCGGATGGTAATGAAAGTTTCCACGTCTTGTTATGAGTAGACGAGTGTCATGGACGCCTCTGATATGGCTTAATCAGTATATTTTTTTCGCTAGATGCAATTGTTTTGATATCTGTGTGGCTGTAAATATTATATATAATTTATTTTATTTATTTATTTGTGTGTGTGTGTGTGTGTG
>NC_061821.1:14251697-14256697 GCF_019202785.1 Penaeus chinensis
TCCTCTGCGGCGGTGGTCTTTTCCTTTGTCAGCTGCCTGTCTCCGCGGTGGCCGTTGCTAGGCAAGCGCCGCGTTGGAGGGCGCCTTGTACTGTCTAGGTTTCTCAGGAAGTGTTGTTGAGCGAGTTTCGAGCCAGTGGGTCTGTTCGTATGGCAGCTTTTGGGAATAGTTACATGGAGCACTGATTGTAATATAGTTATTTACCCTCACTACTACTGTTTTCAAACTACTCTTTAAAATAGAGAGAAGAGCGAATGGTACGATGTGGAAGAAGAATGCCGGGCACTGGCACCAGCTTTGCCCCTAGATGGGCGGGCATCCGTATCCATAATAAATGTGGCCTGTCTTAATTTATGGTGGGGATAATTGTGGGAACGCTGATGTTCATTAATTACCCCGAGCATTCAGAACACGCAAGAAGAATTTAATTATCGGCCTCGCGCCCTCGACACTCTACGATCGACGATCTTGGGGCGTGGAGGCAGGTGGGGCGGGGAAGGGGTGCTGGCAGGGGTTTAAAATGTTCTTCCTGTTCCTGTTATTAGCATCGTTTTAATGTTATTAGTACTACAGCTCTAGTTCCATTGGCAGTGCGGTTGCATTTTTTGTCATCAAGAGTCTTAGTTGTTCATCCTTTACATTATTACTATTGTTGTTTTTTTTAGGCTGTCAGAGATGGAAATACAGACATGAATTAGAATAATTACGGGGATGATAATAAAAATAACGGTAATAACTACTGTGTTAAAGTATAATTAGATAACATTTTTTCACATCCTCCGATTTTTCTCTGTTTACTCACCTTTTCTTCTGTTTCTCCGTTTCATCCACTTCCATATCCTCTCTTCCTCCTCTTCGCCTCCGCCTTCCTTCACTTCTTTCTCTTCCTCCTCCTCCTCTTATTATTTTATCTCCCTCTTCATCTTGCTGCGTTGAGGGTTGAGCGGCGGCGTAGCTCGGTTTTGTGAATCAGCCGCAGGGAAGCTTTTTGGGTCCCGTGAGGAGGGGCGCCTCGGGGGCTGGCAGGGTAAATTGTGGGTGATTAATGTGCTGCCCCGCCCACCTGACCCCGGCCTGACCCCTCTATCTGACCCCTGGATTCCCTCCCTCGCATACCTCCCTTCATCTCTCCTCGTCATTCCCTTCCAACCTGTCACCCACTCTCCTTCCTCTCCCGTTCCTTCCTCCTTTCCCCCCCTTGCCTTTCTCCGCCTTTCCCCCACCTTTCTCCTGAACTCATCGTTCTCACTTTCAGCTCCCTTCCTCCCCTCTCTCCCCTCCTCCCTTTGTCCTTCATCCACATCTTTCTGGATATATCCACTCTCTATCCACCCATATTCCGTTGGTTGCACCTTTACTTCCCCGGCCGTCCATCCATCCCCAGTTTCCCCACACCCACCCGCAGCCTCCTTGAGAGCGGATTTGAAGGACACGTTGCCAGGCGGGAGGCGTGATTGTCCCACTGGATGTCGCTCGGTGCTCGTTTCGCCTCCGGAGATTGCTGTGCTCTGCTGTCTCCCTTTTGGACGCCTTGAACCTTAACCCTTATTTTTCCTTACGTCTGGAGAATTGACAAAATCCAAATGCGATAAAGAGAGGGAGGGAGGGAGAGGGACAGAGACAGACATATAAACAAAAAAAGGAGAGGGATGGACACAAACACAAAGGGAGACGGACACATTTAGGGACTATTGTGGTTGTATACTCTTCTGTGGGCAGAGTAATAAAAATACCTTCAGTTAATTTAGTTTGGGTCTTTGTAAGCTCCAGTTCTTTTTCCTTGGGGTGCTCTGATGCATAGGGAACTAGTTTTAGTTTGCCCTTGTGCTTAGTTTCCGTTGTGTCCAAATCTTTCAAGGAAATGATTGGCGCCTATAAATGTAGTTGATTCTGACAGATCATAATACAGTTAACGTATTAATCTCTGTTCATACCTAATCTTTCTTGAGCCTTTTAATCCAATCAACAATGATTAGTCGCCCCAAACGCCCCAAGGCAAAGAAAAGTGATGGGCGTGCGTGCAATCAGCAGACTGAGCCTCGATGCGCTCTCCGTACCCAGTCCCCCCCGGGCGGCCGTTCCCACTCCGCAAACGATTGCATCCGTTAACCGTAAGCATCATCGCCCTGTTATGACTTTGTCTCTCAGACTTCGTTCTCAGCGTCGTCGCCTCGGGCCTTCGGGGAAGTAATTTCGAATAATTACACCAAATGCATATAATCATCAAGGCGTTGATTGTAATTTCGCGTCGGTAGGGAAGGAGATAAAAAATATGGTCTTTGGTTGCAGTCTCAGTAGTGGTCTTGATTATACGTGTGTCTGTGTCACTGTGCGTATGTGCGTACATGTGAGTGCATATGTGTGTGTTTGTGTGTCACTGTGCGTATGTGCGTACATGTGAGTGCATATGTGTGTGTTTGTGTGTCACTGTGCGTATGTGCGTACATGTGACTGCATATGTGTGTATGTTTGTGTTACTGCGTATGTGCGTACATATGTGTATGTTTGTTTACGTCTTTGTCATATGTCTGCTTGTCTACGTCTATATTGTTCTCTTCTGACTGTATGTATCTGAGTTTGTCTTTATTTTTTAATATTATTCTGCTTGGTTGGTCTGCTTATCAGTAGCGTCTTACGACCCCCCCCCCCAACTTCACCCCCGGAAGTGCCGCCGTCATTATCGGAGCGGAGAAGCGCAGTTGTCCTGATCCCGTGTGAACCTGGGGGTGACGGCAAGGTCATGTGGAGGAGCTTGAGCGAGAGAGAGGTGGGGGGGGGGCAGGGGCAGAGGGAGAGAGCCCGAAGTAGTGCAGCTCTCAGGAATTGTGTGGTTCTTCCTAAAACACGCCGGGAGATTTGGGGAGGGAGGGTGGAAAAAAAAAAAGTGGGATGTGAAGGTATGGCGAGTACAATGTGTGAGAGGCTGTAGTGAGGGTATATTATACGAGTTTTTTGTTAATGACTTTTGGAGTGCGATATTGTATGGTTTTATGTCATGAGTTCCGTGTCGAAGTTGCATGGTATGTCTGAACGGCACCACAAGAGTATGTGTAATTGATGGTGAGTTGCACAGTATAGAATGAAGCCGAAAGTATATGCCTTGCAGTTAGGTATTTAAGGAGAGGTAGAAAAATAAGCTGATGATAAGTCCACGGAGATCGCATGCTCTACATTGAACCATCATACCAACTTGTACTCTGCTAGAAGTCGCAGGAGTAGGATGGATCGACGACTGGCAAGGCCTATTATGGGCATGGAGCTCGTCTGCGTGTGGGGGCGAGGAGAGAGAGCAGGGGGGGAGGAGAGGGGCAAGTCGAGAGTGTTTACATGCCCGGGGCGAGTGGTTTTGGATATTTAAATGAGGCTGACCCAACTTGGGTGAGCGGCGTTCATTATGACTGATGGGGGGAAGGGGAGGTGGAAGGAGGAAAGCGGTTTCAGTTCGCTTTGTATCTTTCTGCTCTGCGATATTACAGGTGAGGCAACAGTTTATGTTAGATGAATTTGTAAAGCGGGTTACTCTTGGTCATCCCTTTATCCAGGAGCACAGGAAGCGGCGCTAGTAAATCAGTTGCAGATGCCCATGCAATACTCCCGCAATGACGGTCGTCTGCATGTCAGCCTCTGTTATGTGGTTTGAGAGCCATTTGACGGTCACGGGCTTGGTTATGTGGATCGGTGGGGGGGGGGGGGGTCAGTAACATCATGGAAAATTCTGATTCTTTTCACATTTTTTTCCTGTGGGAAATAATTCACTAGGGCTAGAGATGGGAGGGCATGTCACAGATAAATGAAGATATCTATTGATTTTTTTTTTACACGTTTTCAGTCGACAGGTCGTGATTATACCGATAGCTTTTACGATAATGCTATCTGGGAAATTATTTGCTTCATATATTTAACTCAGTGTTAGACTTGATGCCGTTGGCACATGGATGACACTCATTGGTACTGAAAGCTGAGCTCGCGCTGTGTTTATCGCAGTGATGGTTCGTGTCACGGTTGTTTGGCACAGGAGAAACCGCAGTAATAACGTTAGTCGATTTTGTTGGCCACGTCATTATTTCATTCGCTGATGGAAAGCATCCGAAGACTGGGGCTTTGTTAGAATGTCGTTTTTGTTTTATTTCCTTTGGGTCACCGTCTGTTCTTTCGTTAGTTTTAGGCTAAATCTGAACCTGCTTCCAGTTTAAAAAGGCAAATTGTATAATCTACGAAAAACTTTTAAAAATCTTAATTAGGCCTAAGGCTGGTGATGGAAAACAGCATAATCTTTCTCAAGTCATAGTTTACGCCATCGCTACCATTGTTTCCGTCGTAGTTGCCATTGTCATAATTGTAACAACACACAAAAGTTCATTTCAGTGCATCACCATTTTACATTACACCTTCGGTGCCACAGCCACTACCGCCCTAGTCAATCCAATTTCATCACCACTTACCAAGTGTGATGACGTTGCCCCGAGCACCTCCTGAGGCGATGAGGATGAAATATTTTTTTGGAGAAAACGAGAAATTGGTTCGCATGATTGTGTTTGTATGATTTCTCTTCTGCTGCCCTCTGTGCCGGCCATGGGAGGAGCGCAGGAGCAGAGAAAGGATTACTGACCAGTCAAAGATGAGACTTGTTTTTATTATTAGTGTTAATTGATGAAACGTCTGTCTGATAAAATTCAGTAGTTTCACTTCAAAATAACGAGTGGCAATAATTATTTCATGCAGACAGTAACAGTCACAGACATCAACATAAAACAATAGCCAAACGGAAACTACTAAGCTTAATCACAGGCATTAGTAATAGTACTTGCAACAGACCACTATCACTACCACCACCAGCCATAACAACAATAACAGCAACCGCGATACTAACACTACATGGCATCCTACACTCCGCCCGCGCAACATAGCTCGCACGCATGAAGTATCAGCGTGCAATCCGAAAGTGCCACAAATCACACTAGAATCACGCTTTCACGCTATCCTGCTGCGGTGCCGGCCCT
>NC_061821.1:14264197-14269197 GCF_019202785.1 Penaeus chinensis
AAACCGTTTGAACTAGGATGATAAGCTATGGTAAATGAACATCGTATCTCTAGCTGTCTACACACTTCCTGCCACTGCTCATTAGCAAACTCGCCCCCATTATCTGTCAATATCTGTCGAGGTGGTCCAAAAAGGGTGATAAAATTATCATAAAACCCACGAAGAACCGTTTCTGCGGTTTTATTCCTGAGTGGTACAAGTTGTAAGAACCTGGAGTGATGGTCTACTATTGACAGAACATAACGATAGCCACCCACAGAAGCTCGGAGATCCATGAGATCTGCGGACACAAGCTCCAATGGGCCATCAGGTGGAGGCCGACACTGCATCTGGGCACGCTCACGTGAACCCTTTCTGTGCTGGCAAACTGTACAGTGCTGCACATACCATTTGCATAGCCGGAACATGTTTGGAAAGAAGTAGGTATTCTGCAAATTATGGTATGTGCGTAGAGCACCAGGGTGAGCTGCAGTAGGATGGTCATGAGCAAGATGTAAGGCTTGTGACTGCAGCGAATGAGGAATGCAAACCTGCCTAATAGTACGGTCTGGCAAGGATTTCAGGTGATACAAAACCCCATCATCAAGTTCGAATTCTTGAAGGGATGCTGGCAAGGCCCTTCGAGGTAGTTTCTTGCCCTCTAAGAACTCTATGATCTCCTTCCAGAGGTCCTCTTTCAACTGATGCTCACGTAATACTGCAGAGGCGAGGTTGGCAAGGTTGACGGGAGTGTCTGGATTTATTCTGACATGATCCTCATCAACAGCAAGTGCCTCATCTGGTGGGCATGGCAAAGAGTCTGTGAAAGGCCTCGACAACAGGTCAGGGACATAATTTGTTGGACCAGGTTTATATACAAGCTTGAAATCATAAAAACTTAGTTCATGGGCAAACCTGCTCATACGAGGTGATTTTGTTTTGCGGGAGAACACATAGGTGAGAGGGCGATGGTCACTGAATATGGTAAATGGCCTCCCATACACATAAGGGTCGAACACTCTAACAGCTTCCACTACAGCAAGAGCCTCAAGGTCTATGGCAGGGTAACGAGACTCTGCATCTTTCAATGTCCTCGACCAATATGAAACTGCCTGCGGTTCTCCACTATCACTGCGCTGAAGTAAAACTGCACCGAGAGCTTGTGCAGATGCATCTGTATGAATTTCAAAATGTTGCTCAAAATCAGGCAGACGCAAAACTGGTGCCGACACCAGGGCGGCTTTAAGGTCTTGAAAGGCTTTGTCTGCTTCTGGTGACCATGTAAATGACACCCCTTTCTTTGTAAGCTGCGTCAATGGACGAGCAACATTGGCAAAACTTTGAACATGTCGCCGAAAGAACCCACATGCCCCCAGAAAGCGGCGAACTTCCCGTACAGATCTGGGACGTTTCATATTCTTTATAGCCTGAACCTTATCAGGATTGGGTAATACTCCATCAGGGCTTACCACAAAACCAAGGAATTCTATCTGGTGTTTTGCAAAAAGACACTTAGCAAGATTAAGTTTCATACCAGCCTCATCCAGTAGCCCTAGTGTTTCAGTAAGGTTACTTAGATGGCTTTCAAATGTCTTACTGGCCACAACTACATCGTCCAGATATGCTAGTGTGTGTCTCCCAAGCACACTCGACAGCACAACATTCATTGTCCTCTGGAATGTAGTTGGGGCCGTGGATAAACCAAAGGGCATTCGTTGAAACTGGAAAAGGCGAGATCCATCAGTAAATGCTGTTTTTGGCCTATCTTCCTCAGCTACCTCTATTGCCCAGTATGCTGCTCTACTGTCCAGTACGGTATACCAAACCTTGCCTGTCAAGCTGTCTATGACCTCATCGATTCGAGGCAAGGGATAACTATCAGCAGCAGTGACATGATTCAAGCCCCGGTAGTCAACACAAAAGCGAACTGACCCATCCTTTTTCCTCACTAGGACTACCGGAGAGAGCCACGGTGACGCAGAATGCTCAATCACCCCTTGTTTCAGCATTGTGTCACACTCTGAGCGTATCAGCTCCTTGGTTGCCTGAGGAAGACGCCACTGCCTAACACACACAGGTTGGTCTGTAGTTGTTACAATGTGATGCTGTATACCAGGTACCTTACCAATGGTGGCTTTGTCACCAGAAAAGAGTCGAGGAAACTTTCGCAAAACTTTAGAGAGTTCCTCTTGGTGCACATCATCCAAATGACCCAAATCTAGCTGCTCACTTACAAAATCACTCTCCACTATGTTTACTTCTGCCTTATCTGGAGGGAGAACTGAATCACCTGAACAGGCAGATGATCCACTCAGAGCTGGAGTGGTCGGGAAAACAAAGTAGTCATCGTCTGAATAACCAAAGTCCTGTGTTGCATAAAATTCATCAAGGCTATCAAAACTAAAGTTACAGAGCTCGATATCAACTGAAGTATCTAAGGGACACTCTACTTGTTCATCACCCACTGGCCATACTTTGCAAGACTTAGGGGCATGTCCATCCATGTCTATATCAGCAAGAGAGTGTACCTGTGTAGTAGCATCAATGAACTGGGGTTCTGAAAACTCGGCAGCCACTGGGCTGAAATCTTTTCCTGCATGCCCAGTCAAGGAGGGATGAGACACTGTATCCTCCTTCACCCTGGGTTCATTTCCTGTCACATTACCATCTGCATTGACATCCACCAATTGGTCTACTCCTACTTGCTCTGCAAAACCTATACAAGTACCCTGTGTCAGTTTCCTCGGTTTTGCATCTGGATTTACCACCCAAACTGACGTTCTTCTGCCATGTACAGTAGAGATGGTGCGAGGGACAATGAACTTTGGATTTGTTCCCTCCACTAAAATTGCTTTAGAATCTGGGAGGCCCCTAGCAACAGCTGCATTAACAAATTGTCCGGACTGAGGCCCAATCAGCTCTGTACGAACCACATGAACTGGAGCTATGTGGAGAGAGTGGGTTGCTCTTTCCTTTTTAGCAACAACTACTGAAGGTACAGACAAACAGCCCAAACTTTTCTCTCCAGTATACTTAATTGAAAAATTTACTCCACCTAGCAACAAATAAGCCCTGGAAGATTTGTTACTAGTAACTAATCTCATATCTAGCCTGCGTAGGAAATCCATCCCCATAAGCATATCTCCTGGAAAATTAATCTTGTCAGCAACACAAACACGATGCAAAAGTTTTGATTTACCTATAGTAAAACCTACATCAATCTCCCCTAATACTGACATTGCAGACCCAGCAACACCTTGAAGGGTCTTGCTACTATGCAACATCTTGGTGTCAGGCAAATTAGATGCAATAGAAGCTTTGAGAATGGTGACCTCACTACCCGTATCAACAAATGCTGTCAAGACTTTGTTATTGACTCGAACCTGGATTGTTGGCCTCCCTTTGGGAGAGACGTCTTGTGGGGTCACATGGCGAAAGGTTTCTTCTGCCGGCAGGAAATGATGTCGTGGCCTGCCGGCGCGACGGAAAGGGACATGCCGCCGCGAAATGACCCTGTTCACCACAGACATAACACAAACCCTGACCCTTCATACACTCCAATGTATTGTGACTGCTAACCCTGTGATAAGTACACCACTTCTTAGGGCGCATTGCCTGAAAGTTCTGTTGCCGAGGAGAACTCTGCTGGCCCCTTTCACTATCAACAGTATGGGAATTTCCTTGGAAACCCGTTTGAGTTGCTTGAGTAGCCTGAACAGAAAAAGGATTATCAGAGTAGAAATCGAGACCAGGAATACATTCAGCAGGTGAAGGACGCGCAGTAGGTGGGTAGGCAAAGGTAGAAAATGGTGAAACCGCAGACTGAGATGCCTGATCACCAACATGACGAGTTGCAAGGGGAAGAGACATACGCAAGCCTGCCCAGTCAGTCCAGGCACACTGAACCCGCTCAGCCATGGCTCGTGCTGAGGGGAACGTATGCAAAGAAAGCTGGCGTTGCAGCCTCTCAGGCAAGCCAGCCTTGAAAGTCCTCCTAATGAGACCCTCAGCATCACCTATCTCGTGAGGATAATCCCTCACACCTTGGAACACTGCCATTTCGACCTGCTGATAATAGTCAAGGGGCGTCTGACCAGGGATCATTCTACTCTGAGATAACATCTCAAAGAAGCTTTCACTAGTGCAGGTGCCCCTAAATTTCATGCGAAGCTGTGCTTTGAATTCTGTCCAGGAGGTAACAAACTCAAACACCGGAGATAGTAATAAATACTGTGCATATCCCCTGGCCCTAGCTTTGGCAACACGAATGAAAGTGTCATCTGTAGGTGGTCTTGCTAAAGCCTCAATTGTACTAATCCAGGCCTCTACTTCCTGATTACGAACCAGGGGCATTGATGCTGGTGTATCCCCCTTAAATATTGGCACCTCATCACGTCCCAAGTAAATAGGATAAGTGTGATTATAATCTGCACTCGTGGGTAATTGCCTTGCAGAGTGACAGCAGGCATGATGTGCCTGGGGTTGTGGCCTAGGACGGCATGACTCACTGGTGTCAGGCCCTCTCGAAGGCCCGCTAGCTAACTGGGGAGGTGGTGCGTTCCCCCTAGAAAATTCGGGAGTGGATGCTCCAGAGCGAGGCTCATTCGGAGTTCTTAATTGCAGCATCTCCTCTCGTAGATGCCTATTCTGCTCTTCTAAGGTATTTATTCTGTATAGAGCAGCCTCTAATTGTGCTTGAAGAGCCCCTAAGTCCACTGCACCAGCACCCTGTAAAGAGGCACTGCCATCACCTGCCTGCATGGACTCCCCCTCGGGAGCCACGTGGCTTCCCTGTACGCCGTGGACCGGCATAATAGCGACACTAAGTTCGACGGGAGTATTACCGCGACTGCCCTTCTGACCGCTTTTTTGGCCTGCCCTCGTCTTAGCCATCAGCCTCTTGGAAATACGTGCAAGAGACCGTCTCTGAGAGCGGTTACAAGTAGTTAATATTCCCCGTGAACCTTCGCTCAACAGCTCAGCACAACCACAAGAAACCAAGTTATCTGATAATTTAACAC
>NC_061821.1:14286697-14289197 GCF_019202785.1 Penaeus chinensis
ATCATAGTCTGCGCTGAACTTCTCATTTTCTGAGTCCATTTTCTTTGAACGACTACATGAATGGAAAGTAGAACTGAACAAATGATTTAAAAAACGAAAAGCGACACGTTTTGTCAAAGAGCTTACGAAAGTCACATTTCTTCTATAAAGACGTGGCCAATGCTGCGTTTCCTTTTTTCGTCTGTTTTTGTGTCACAGCCGAACGTGAAATGTCAAGCAACAGGTAGTTGTGTGGTTCCCCAAGGCTCTCAACCTTGACTCGCCTGGCCATAGTGCTCTCATTGATGTAGGAAGTACAAAGATTACCTAATCTGTAAACATTTTTTACGCCTACGAAGGCAAGGTTATTTAGTAGCCTTGTGCAAACGGAGGCTGAATTTCAGTGACTTGGATAGTTTGTTATTGCAGCTTTGAAATGTTTTACTTTTGTCGTAATTGTTGTTTTTAAAATGAATGAGATGAGATTTTGCCACGAGTAACTGTTATTTTGTTCTGTTATTATTAGTAGTATTATATTTTTTAGTATTGGTAATGATAATCTCACTTATAAATGGCTTATTCCTCATTTTACATTACATTCTACTGTAGCCTGTAAATATTATCTCATTTCTTTTATAATCTCACACCGTCTTTGCCCATTTCTCCACATTAAAGTTTTTATCTTTCTATCCTCATCCTTCCGAGCCCCCTCTCTCTCGGACTCACTCACTCACCTACTCACTCACTCACTCACTCACTCACTCACCTACTCACTCACCTACTCACTCACTCACTAACTCACTCACTCACTAACCCACTCACTAACCCACTCACACTCACCCACTCACACTCACCCACTCACTCACCCACTCACTCACCCACTCACTCACCCACTCACTCACCCACTCACTCACTAACCCACTCACTAACCCACTCACTAACCCACTCACTAACCCACTCATTAACCCACTCACTCACTCACTCACTAACTCACTCACTAACCCACTCACTAATCCACTCACTCACTCACCTACTCACCCACTCACTCACTCACTCGCCATCCCCCCCCCCCCCCCCCTCACCATTACTTCCTTTTCTCTCTCGCCTTCCCTTTTTGTCGTGGCCCTCTCAGACCGTGTTCGTTCCCCCAGGTGACGTGGACTACAAACCGTACGTGTCGTCCGAGTGCGACATCAAGTCCTTGGAGATCGAGGGCGACGAGGACTTCCTGATCCTGGCGTGCGACGGCCTGTGGGACACCCTCACGCCCGAAGCCGCCGTCAACGTGGTCTACGCCTACCTCACCCACAACGACGGTGAGTACTGGCTCGGTTTTTTACTTCAGGCCCGTGGTTATTTTTTTCCCACTGGGCTCTTACTACATACCTTTGCTGGTATGAAAGGTATGAATGAGAACACAAAAAAGAGAGAGATTTGAAGGGTTTTCATTTATATCTCCGTCAGAAATACATGTATTGCTGACGAGGATGTAATCGAAACCGGTCAAATGCATCTCTTGTATTGTGGAGATATTCATTCTCATACCTTAACCACATTTGGCGCAATGGATACAGTCCATGTTGGTGGTAGTCTGTTTTACCCGCCTAGTTTGATTTTCCTGGTGGCGGGTTATTTTTTTCGTGTTATGTTATTGTTATTGTTGGACGGTAAAGCGTTTAATGCGGGGCTATAGAGAGTAAATTTTAGTTCACTACTATTGGGAGTTTGATATATGGGGTCTATGGGATTTTCTAAGATAGAGAGCAAGATGGGGAGAGAGAGAGGGAGATTTTTAGATGGTGCATATACTCCAGTTGTGGAAGGCAGTAGGTGCGTCTATTGGCGGAGATGCTAAAGGACTTCTGTAGTTATTAAGAGTAAGGTAAAACGATGATTATACGTCAGGTGAAAAACCGCGCAGTCACTCCTTGAGAGCTGAGACGGAATCCCATTTTCTATCTGTCGTAGAACGACAACGTTTTCTGTAGCGACCATCAGCCATACTTCAGGGGGAACTATCTTAAGGATAATTGACAGCTCTATGCGTACATGTATTTATTCATTCCTTTGTAAATACACTATACATATTAATTGGTGAAAAGAAAGAGGTAGGAAAAGAAAAGGAAAAACAAGAACAGTTTTTATAAAGAAAGCGTGACACACGGTAATAATGATTTTTTACTCACGTATGATTAATTGGTTATGGCACACATTTTAGTCACGCAAGTGCAGGCATGTCCAGCCAAAGGAGGTTGAGCGTTTTGCAGGGTTCGAGGTGTGCCCTATCGACCCATGGCAAGCAGCAACGGCGCCGGCGGTGGTGGCGGCGGCAGTGGCATCGGCAACAGCGGCGGCCCTCTCCCTCGCCACGTGGCAGAGGAGGCCCTATTACCATAACAATGATGTCTAGAATGGATTCTTGCCAATGCGGTTTGAGATTTTCGCGTTCGGGGAAATATTTTTTGGCGTGGGGAAAAAAAGGATGTTTCCTTGCCAAAAATACCGGCGGGGTCCCTTCCTG
>NC_061821.1:14294197-14296697 GCF_019202785.1 Penaeus chinensis
TTATTGTGAAGACGGCGAATGCGAGGATGATTCATGTCGTTGAAGTTGATTAACGAACGCTGATTGTCTATTGTCTATTCAGCTATTAGCGCTTCCAGGAAGGGGCGCGCTCCTGGAGGCTGCATGCAAGCACAGAGAAGGGGAGCGGGAGGAGGAAGAGAAGAGAATAAAAGGAAGAGGCGGGGGAGTGAGTATTAATTGAAGAAAGAAAAATATCAGTGAAAAGGGAGAGATAAGGGAGGAGCGAAGAGAGAGGGAGAGTGAGGGAGGAGGAGAAAAAATAGAGAGCGAGCGAGACGGAATGCTATATAGCGAACTGACGGTATCCCTCACCCGGCATGTCACAAAGGCATTAATGGTGTTTAGCTCCTGACCATAATAAGCTGCTTAACCTCACCCCCACCCCATTTCCCCCTCCATTAACCTGCCTCACCCCCCCGACCCTCCTACTGTGTAAGTCCCAATATCAATCATTTCCCTCCATTACTCCCTGGAGCGTCACCATAACAGTGACACCATCGTACACACACCCCGCGAGCTGCTGGGGCGGACAGAGGCAGGATTATGCGCTGGTTTGTTGTAGAATTTGAAAAAGGAATCTACAGGTGTTGCGGGGCAGGGGGGGGGGGGGGGTTATTTTGAGAGTGAATATTTCCATCCTAGAATCTGGGGGCTGCGTGTAGCGGTTTACAGTCTTTCTTTTTTTTCTCTTTTTTTTATTTTTCTTATCTTTTTCTTATCTGTCGCTCCCGCGCGTGCGCGGCGAACGCACGCACACACACACACACACACACACACACACACACACACACACACACACACACACACACACACACACACACACACACACACTTAATTGCATTTTAGATAGTCAACAGTTGTGACTTTCATGTCTACTTATATTACCTAGATTTCAGGAGAACAACTTTTTATGAGCTTTGACATAATCTATAGGGAGATTAAATGCCCATTTTCTCTTTTGGGGAATCACTTGATGAGAGATTTTGCAATTTTTTCCTCATTTCGCATAATCAGTGTTTGCTTTACTTTTTATTCAGTATCATTATTAGGTGCAGATGTGGTAATAATAGTAGCATTAGAACGGTAAAAGTAGTATTGATGTTTTATGGATTTTGTTACTATTGTAAGTATATTGCTGTCATTATTACAGGTTTTATTTTTATTAGTCCTCTTTTATTTTGCTGTCACTTACTGTATAATATTTCCCATTTCATAATCAGCCAGTTCTATTAAACTTTTCACGATTATAACTTTTAATAGCAGAGAAAATAACTACGAGGGTATGAGAATAACTAGGCCCTACTCCTGATAGTGACTTGTAGTACTCGTAGTAGCGGCCGAGCCTCTGGGGGGCACGTTGAGGGGGCGTGGGTGCTCGGTGATGGATAACGACAGGCGCGGGCGGAGTAATGAAGGATTGTGAAGGAGCTGCGAGGGTTTTCTCAAGACGGTTTTGATAACAGTCCTTGATGGTGAGCCCCTTCGAGGAGGGGGGGAGGGAGAAGAGGGGGAAGCACGGGGCCTGTTTTGGGAGCTAACAGGATTTCTTTTGTGAAGGGGAGGATATCTTTTTTATTTCTTAGAGCCTTTCACTCTCGATTCTTTGGCTTTTGTTTTGCTTTGTTTTGTTGTCAGTGTTCCTTCTTAGTCTCAGCATTCCATTTTTCATGCATTCCGGATGATTGAAGTAAGGGAGTATTATTTTTCGGCACCTTTGTCGTTGTCCAGGTGAAAGGACTTTATTAAGTGTCTTCTTGTGGCAAGGGACACGTGGTAGTCAGCACCGATGTAAGGAACCCGGGGCGAGATAGAAGTAATGTCTCTTTTTATTTCATGGCGTCACTTAGCATTTATTTCATTGGCCTTGTTGTATTTGTCCTTCGGTTTCCATTGTGCACCCCCCACATTTCTGTTTATCAGGCATTGTGTCCTCCTTCCTTCCGTCGCTTGTCTCCTAAGCATTGTTTTCCCAGCGTCGCAAGAAGAGGCAGGAGCTACGTCACGGTCAGCGACGTCGTTGCGGTTGCTGTTGCAGTGACCTTGTGACCGCAGGCTGACCGCTGATCGGGTTACGGTTGCGGGGCTTGTATCGCTTACCACCAAGTCGCGTTGTGTTGATAATAATGAGGATAGCAAAAGGGATTTTTTCCTTAGATGATCATCCTGCCTTTGAGCTCGAAAGCAGAAACTCGTTTTGACCCGTGACCCAAGAAGGCGATTGAGAGCAGAGAGCGAGGCTGAGCGGGGTCGGCCACAGATGGTAATGTTGAAGCTCGTGTTACAGTCTCGGACCGTACAAGGCTTAGAAAGTCAACGGGGATCACAGGAAGGGGCAGGTGATTCTCTCCTTTTCTCCTCCTTTATCACGTCCCCTATGCCCCTCCATCATCAACTTCTTTCTCCGTCTTATTTAACAGATTTATCGCTTTTCTCTTTAGTAATATTTCTGTGCAGAGTTGATCAGTACATATTACCAGAA
>NC_061821.1:14301697-14304197 GCF_019202785.1 Penaeus chinensis
GGCTTGTTTCCTCGTAATGAAGATTCTTCCTAGAAAGAGTGGTTCCCACTCACCATTCGTCTGGCTTATTCTGGTTGAGTGATCCCAAGGTCTGGGGGAGAAAAGGTTGGAGACTACATCAACAAATTCTTATTTTTTGCTCGAAAGGTTAATATGGTTTAACCGTACCTGTGGTTGGGTGGTTATGTGGTCATGTGGTAGTATCGTGGGCAAGTCGACGCCAGAATACACACACAGACTTGCATACACTCATACACACACATAGACGCAGACGTACACAGTTGCTCCCGCACCCGAGGCCAGCACGCCGCCTGCGGGCCGTCAGTCAGTTGCGTGCGGTAGCCGCCTGCGTTACCCAACTGCCATCTCTCCCACTCTCCCTCACGACACGCCCCCTTTTCGAAAGCCACGCCCTACGCAGGCTGTGACCGCTGATTTGGGGAGAGGTTTTAGTCGTGGGTTACTCGTCAATGTGTAGGTCGTTCTCTCGAGTCGAATCATGTGCGTTGAGGGGCGTCTTCGGCGTCCGTGTGTGTGCGTGTGCGCGACTCCCGCCGGGCCCTGCGTTGTGTCATTCCCACGTGGAATCGCCGTCAAAAGTGTGTCTCGAGGCGACTAACACGCGCTCAAGGAAAGATGTATAATGTACTTGCCAGTGTCGCTTAAGAACCGCCTGAGCCTGATAGTGACCAGTGTGGCTTGTTTGTGCAAGTGGGGCCGGCCGGACCGGGTACTGGGATAGGGAAACAGGGTGGGGGTGGAAGGTGGGGCTCACTGTACCGGTAAAGGCGAAGGACCTGGAGTGGAGGAGAGTTAGTCAGAACGACGGTTGTATGGTGACTCAAAAGCACGGTGACTCACAGGTCACGCAATGCCAGTGTACAGTTATTCGGCGCGAACTTTCAATTTAATGGCCGGACGCCGATTGCACGAAGTTAAAACTTAATAAAAAGGAAATGACTCTGTGCCTCAAGAACCCCAAAAGGTCAGCCCCCCGCCCCTCCCCCGAGATGAGCAGTGCAAGGGCCCAGTGTGAAGGGGGGTTAGTGTCTCAAGTGCGCCGACTCTCTTCGGGTGGACGTGAGTCGCTCGGGAGGAGAGGGCTTTGATGCGATCGCTGCCCCTCGGGACTGTGGCTTTGTCTGCGTTCGGGCCGTATTGGAAAGTAATTAAGGGTTCCGTCGCCGGGGAGGTGGATGCGTTGTGTTTTGGCGCATTTTTCTCCTTAAACATCGCCGACAAAATCCTGAAGTGATCAGAAGGGGCACAGTTAGGGTAGCGCCCAGGTCGCGAGCCTCCCCTTCCCTCCCTCATGTCGGCGGCCTCCCCTCCTCCTGCCCCTCCCCGATGGACCCAGCCTGACACCAGGGCCAGATGCTCTTGTGATTACCAGGCTGTCTCTCCATCCCCTCGTTATTGGCAGCGCTTTGTGTGCCTTATCACCTCCCTCGTATATTTCCTTGTTTTATCGATATGACACTTCTGTTTACCATATTCCCCTCGTCTGCATTCCCCTTTTATTTCCTATCTGTTGATCCTTACCTATATATATATATTCATATATATATATGTATTTATATATATTATATCTATAATATGTATATAATATATATAATATATATGTATATAATATATATAATATATATGTATATATAATATATAATATATATAATATATATGTATATATAATATATATAATATACATGTATATATAATATATATGTATATATAATTTATATATTTGTGTATATATATATATATAATATATATATTTGTGTGTATATATATGTATATATAATATATATATTTGTGTATATATATATATAATATATATATTTGTGTGTATATATATGTATATATAATATATATATTTGTGTATATATATATTTATATTTATATGGTGTGTACACACACACACACACACACACACACACACACACACACACACACACACACACACACACACACACACACACACATATACATACATACATACATACATACATACATACACACATACACACATATAGATATATGCTCATATATATACTAATATATATATACTTATACATATACATATACATATACATATAGTTATACACATCCATATATATATATATATATGTGTGTGTGTGTGTGTGTGTGTGCGCGCGCGCGCGCTCATGCATACATACGTACGTATGTACGTACATGCATACTTTTCCTTGTTCCACTTTCATTAAAAAACAGTTTTAGAAGAAATAGTGAAAACCTTTTTCGATATTTGCTTCCAGAGTGCCGTACAATATACCAGAAATATTACTTTCAAAAACTAACAGCTCGATAACAAGTTGAAAAACACAAGGTTCACTTAAGGACCAATATCGTAGTGATAAAAAGTGTTTAAGTGATCGCATTGCGTCCCGAGAGTTGCCCACACTCCGACGAGGAAAAAAACGACACGAAAGAGCAGCATTTCCCATTGGAGAGGTAAGTCTTCGTCGGGTATTTGGTGTTGTTG
>NC_061821.1:14309197-14316697 GCF_019202785.1 Penaeus chinensis
GGCAATTTTTTCACGGTTGGTGAAGACATTCGTGATGGAATGGACGAATTTCCACGCGGCTACGTTTAAGCAGCGTCGTCACGACTGGTCGCGCTTCCAGCCAGTCAGTCAGCCTTTAGAGAAGCGAAAGGTAATAATTGCGCAGGTACGCGGGCTGGTGGTAATGGCCGGCTCAGACGACCGCCGCGTTTCCGATTGCTCCGATATTTGACACCCCGGGCCAGGAAATACAAAATTATATGTATGGCCTGAGACTGAGCCTCGTTTTGTCGTTGTCTCTGTTCCAAGTTGATTTTTGTTTTCCTTTCCTTCTTATGTTATAAAGTTGATCTGTCATTAACTCGTGTTCGGCTCCTCTTATTCTGCCTCGTTCTTCTTTATATGTATTCGCATGTATATATGTACTTCCCCTTTTCCTCCCTCCCATCCTTCCCTTTTCTCTTCCTGCCCCTTCTTTCTATTTTGGAAAGTGCATGAATGCCGCCCTCCTCGCCAGCGACATCTGGAGGATGAGGATGAACGGAAGGAGTGCTGTTAAGGCTCGGGAAGCACCGGAAGTAGCGGCCACGCCTCTACCTGGGCGTGGCCATGATGGCGCGACCGGGTGGTCACGTGACCGGCTTATGGCATGACCAGGTAAAGACGTGACCAGATGATCATGTCACCGGATGGTGACAGGAGGTAACGAGTTTCGATGCGACTAGATGGTTAGTTTCCAGCTGCTGGCTTAACTTTGGGATGTGACCAGCTGTTGACGTAACGAGTCTCAGGACGTTACGCTGTCGGCTGGTGATGTAACGAACTTATATCCGTCCAGCTGTTGATGCGACGGAATTGAGGTGAAGCCATTAGCTAACGTGATCACGTCTTACGGTCGGGACGAGAGAAGCGCAAAGAGAGAGATTCCCTTGGAACCCTCGGGTCAAGGTTGTTTTTGTCATCGTCAAGTCGGGGCTCGGCCGTAGCTGTTTTTCTCTTCTTTTTATTGTTTGTCAGTGTTTGATCCTCTTGTCGGATTCTCTTCTTTATACGGAATTATTTTTTGTCTCTTCCGCTATATCTCATTGCATATTATCCTTTCTTCCGCTTCCTGGAACTGATCCTCTTCCTCTTGCTCCTGCTCCGCTTCCTTCCCATACTCTCCCTCTATTCCTCCTTTTCACCCCCTTTTCTTACCTTTTTACCTTCTCCCTTTTTCTTATTCTTATTAATCATTGTCATCTTCGTCGTCTTTGTCTTATTTATCGTCTTCTTTCTCGTCCTCTCAATCTCCTCCTCCCCTGTCTCTTCAACCCCTCTCCTTCTCCTCTTTGTCTTCCTCTTTTTCTTCCTCTTTATCTTTATCTTCTTCCTCTACCTCCTTTTCTCTTCCTCATCCGCCCCTTTCTCCTCCTCCTCCTCCTCCTCCTCCTCCTCCTCCTCCTCCTCCTCCTCCTCTTCCCCCTCCTCTCCCTCCTCTTCTTCTTCTTCCTCCTCCTCCTCCTCTTCCTTCTCCTTTTCCTCATCATCATCCTACTCCTCACTCCCCCCTCCCCCGCCCCCGCCCCTCACCCTCCTCGGTCCTCCCCCTCCTCGGTCCTCCCCCTCCTCGGTCCTCCCCCTCCTCGGTCCTCCTCGTCCTCCTCCTCCTCCTCCTCCTCCTCTTTCTCCTCCTCCTCCTCCTCCTCCTCCTCCTCCTCCTCCTCCTCCTCCTCCGAGACGCCCGGGAGGTCGGCGGGTTGATGATCCTTCAGGTGATGAGCACCGGTCGTTCAAAGAGGGTGAAGTCCCCATAGCCACCTGGGGAACTTCCGCCCTTCCGTGCATACTTCGGGCGCAGCTGCTCGGGGGTTCAGCGGTTGAGTGGCAGGTGCGGGTGGCGTCACGCGGTCACGCCCTTTGGTGGTAGGCTGAGCGTGCCCTCTCTCTCTCTCTCTCTCTCTCTCTCTCTCTCTCTCTCTCTCTCTCTCTCTCTCTCTCTCTCTCTCTCTCTCTCTCTCTCTCTCTCTCTCTCTCCTCCCTTCCTTATTTTTATGTTTAATGACTTTCAAAATGCGTCCAAAATAACTAATTTCAAAGTAGGTGAGGTCTAAATACACCAGAGGAAATGACGAAGGTATATTCAGAAGGAATGACTAGGGTGTTAATTAATTAACTGGTACATTGATGTGAGGTTTAAAGATATTAAAGGAAAAGAGTGAAAGTATTTTCATGCGAGATAATAAGATATTGTGTTAAAAATACAACGATAATCCCCAAAATAATGCGAGGGTAATGAATGAAGAACGCCGAAGATAATGGATGCAGACACATCACAAGTTTCAGCATCGTAAATGAGAATGAGAGCTTGCTCCCTTGTCTGAAGGTTTATGAGTGCGATCGGGAGCGCGGGTGTTGTATGCTGTGCGTTAGTTTATTCAGCATGATAAAATTAGCCTCAGGGGCGCGAGTTCTCAGCCGGGCATGTCTTGGCGCCCCCAAAGCCGCGTGCCTGACTCCCCAATCCCTCCCCCTCGCCCTCGCTTACCCATGCCCCCTCTCCTGACGCCCAGGGGGGTAGGGTAGGAATGCCAGGGTGACGCCAGATGTACACCAGTGCCTCCGGAGTGGTGGTTTTGACGTTCCCAGTGTGAGTTGACCGCCAGCGAATGGGGAAGGCGTATAAGGAATGGGGGGGAAGCGGAACAGGGGGAGGCGATATGTTCAAGAAGAAGTCCTTCAGAGGAGGAGGAGAGGAGATATTTTTAAAATGTTTCCTTAAATGGAGGAAGAGATGGAGGAGGTGACAGCAATAGTTTCAAGTGTAAAATAAATAAAAAATGAGACGGGAGAGGATTATCGTGTTCATTCACCAGCTGTCAAAATGAAAGGAGAAATCACAGTGAAATTTAAGACAAGTTATTTTTGAAGTGTCCACCGGGGGCACATAGGCATCTCGGGTCAGGTTAAGGACCGACGGGAAAAGGTGGGGGGGGGGGGGGGTCCGGGACTTAAGGTGTGGAGTTGCTAGTGTCTCTTTTTTTCCTCCGCGTTCTTACCGCTGGTGTAAATATAGTTGACCTGATCAGAAATGGATGTGTGTTAGTGCGGTGGCCTTGAGGACGGTCCAAGGGAGACGGTTTTCGTTGTTGGCTTCGCCTTCTTGTTCTGTTGGTAAAGCTGCTGTTGCCACTATCGTTATGTTTATTCTGATTTGTTATGATTTTTTCTTTAATCGCTATCATGTTCGTTTCCATTTTTTTCTCTAGGGGTAATGTTGTTGGTAATACTATTGTCTCTGGAAATGCTGCTTAGGCTACAAGGCCATGATTGCTTTTTGTCATAGGTTCATCTATATATATATAGAGAGAGAGAGAGTGACTGACTGACTGACTGACTGACTGACTGACTGAGTGAGTTTGTGAAATTATTCTGTGCCCTGTTTTCACACAGAGGCATATGTGTGTGTACGTGCACACATTAGTGTATTTATGATAGTGAGTTCATGGTTAACCTTCGGAGCATGACACACGCGGGTTTTCTGAATGCTGGTGCTCTATGCAAGTGTGACGCCATCCCTGGTGTTTATCACCCTTTACCGCGCTCTCACTCTTCCTTTTAGCATTCACGTACATCCTCACACTATCCTGCCCCGACGGGTCTGACACTTGCCATCTTTTCATTTTTGAAGACCTCCCCATGCAAGGAGATAAGGGCGCGCCTTATCTTATCCTGATGCCACTCAGAACCGCGAAAACGCCTCAGGCTGCGTCTTGTGGAGTTGCTCGTGTCTGTAGCGGCGGAAAGAGGCTATATTTTGCAGAAAATCATTTTTGTGCGCGTGCGTTCATTTAAACCCGGTTGTCTTTTTTATGTTTGTAGTCGTTGTTTGCTCGGGTGAAGGGACTATTTTTGGCCTTTTGTTGTGCGTGGAAAACGTACAAATTGCAACTGGCAAGGGGAGAAAGCACAAGTGTTTCCCCTGAATAGCATGGTGGTTTTATTTATCCTGCCTCCTTTTCAGCTTGTTGTTTTAATGAGTCATGTGTTGGATATGATTAATAGCGATTTTCTTCTTCCTTATTATTAAACTATTATTTTCCTTAGCCTTAGAAAAGGTTCATCTGACGGATTGCCGCCGCCTGTTCTTTTGTCACGTTTCGCACGTTAACTTCGGTCATGGTGAACCCTCAAGTTAATGTTAAAGAATATTTCGCTTTTTGAACGTGTATTCCTTTGGCTGGGCGATTTGTGGAGAAAACGATAAATCTTGAGATGCACAAGTAATCTCAGTGTTAGTCATGATACGAGTGCCATTTCTTCGTCAAAAATCGCAAATGACGTCAGGCGTAATAAACTCGCAGTGTTCTAGATATAGCTAAAAGGACCGTGAATATTAGTTTGTTCTCGTATTTAGTGTCGCTGTAACAGTGTATCGGTTGTGTTCATGAGTGCATGTGAGTCATGTCGACCACAGGTTAGACATGTTGGGTAACAGGTGAGGCTGAACAACCTCCCCCTCCCCTCCCTTGCCCTACCCTACCCTTCCCAACCCTCACCATCCCCTTTTAGTTTTATGTTTATTATTGTGCGAAAAATATATGCTTTTATGTGTGCGGACGATATTTGAAATAATCTTTCTTAGAATGCCCGGAGGTTATTCATCATTCCAGTGTAAATATACCGCAAAAAAACCTCGGTTCTTTGCCTTGTCCTCTCCATACCATGGGAATTTCGACATGATCACCTCTGAGGTCTTCCTCGCGCTGAACCATTGCCAAGACCTCCTTAACCTTCCCAATCTCATGACCTGTGACCGGAGCAGCTTCTGTTCACGTCGCTTCTTGAGGTTGAAATAAAATATTCAAGTCGTGCTATGCACACACGCGCGCGCGCGCGCACACACACACACACACACACACACACACACACACACACACACACACACACACACACACACACACACACACACACACATATACACACATATATATATATCTATGTGTGTGTATATATATATATATATATATATGTATGTGAGTATGTGCGTGCGTGCTGTTTGCATCTGAATGCTATTATCGTCTTTTCAGTCACATTAGTCAGCTCTTGGGGTGACTGTTGTCAATAAAGAATAAATCAGTCAGTCGCCCCGACACGTGGCTGACGGGGCACGCGAAGGGGAGTGCCTTCCGCGCTCGCTCGAACTTCCTATTATTCATTTCGTATTTGTTGTTTTTTCCAGTCTTAAGTTTTCTCTTCTTATTCCTCCTCCTGTCTTCATTTTCTCTCACACTTTCCTATCTGTACCTCCTTCCAATAACCTTCCCTTCGTCCTCCCATACCCTCTCCCTCATGCCCTCCTCGTACCTCCCTCTACCTTCGATCATGGGACCAATTAGCCCTAATTGCTAATCCCCCTTAGCACTTCAGCGGCATAACGCCTCGTGCGACCGTTAGGCACTGGCCGTTATAGACACCCGCTGCAAGGGACGGAGGCTGTCGCTGCTGTGGAGATGTTATCTGCTTAAATATCTCTTACTCTTTCTCTGTGTCTTTTCCACTTCCTCTTTTAGCCCCTTATTATTATTAGCACTCTCTGTCTCTTCGTCGATATCTACTCGCACAACTTAAACAAACATACTTACGTACAGAGAGAAGAAGGGATGGGGGGAGAGAATGAGGGAGGAAATCCCATGAATTGTTTAGCGACATGACTCGGCGCCTTAGAAGAACATTGGAGAAAAACCTTGACACGAGAAGTGAGAGGGAGATAAAAAAAAAGAGAGGGAGAGGGAAAAAGGGTGGGAACGGCTGAGCTAATGAGTAAGTGGATAAGTGAGTAAGTGATTGTGAGTACGCGTGGAGGGAAAGAGACCTCTCAGCATGGGTGGCGCCAGGGACTCCTTGTTGACCCTCGAAATAAGGACCTTAACTAGTCCCGCTCCTTATTTGCTTTCACTTTTTATGTGGTGTTTTAAAATGAGGAATAGGCCTATGCTCTCATATGTATTTTTTACGCTGACAGAAGAGGCATGCCCCTTTCTGTACGCCCAGCGTGTGTTTTATCCACCCTATGAATGCCAAGTAACGTTTTTTTCGGGGTTTCTTTTTGGGCGTTGGAAGGGAACATTGAGTTGGAATATGGTTCGTCGCACTTACTGAAGTCGTGCCAACGCTGATAAAAATTTATGCCTAAATGATTTCTAGTTCTTTTTTACGTAGAGGGTGTATTCAATGAGTTCCGATATGTTATCAATGTTGGATATTTTTTAAGTCTTTGATTTTTTTTAATTTAGGGTGTTTGTTGTTATGACCTCCGTCTTGGAGTACTTTACTAACTTGTGTTTTCTGTTTATTTTTCAGGTAAGACATCTAGGCTTCTACCATAAAGATCCTTTCATGCGCCAAGGGTAAAGTAACATGAATATGTAAACCTTCATTTTCTTCTCTCTCTCTCTCCTCTCCTCTCCTCTCCTCCCCTCTCCTCTCCTCTTTCCCTCTCTCCTCTCCTCTTTCCCTCTCTCCTCTCCTCTTTCACTCTCTCCTTTCCTCTTTCCCTCTCTCCTCTCCTCTCCTCTCTCCTCTTTCCCTCTCTTCATCTCTCTTTCTCTCTCTTTCTCTCTCTCTCTCTCTCTCTCTCTCTCTCTCTCTCTCTCTCTCTCTCTCTCTCTCTCTCTCTCTCTCTCTCTCTCTCTCTCTCTCTCTCTCTCTCTCTCTCTCTCTCTCTCTCCTCTTTCCCTCTCTCCTCTCCTCTTTCACTCTCTCCTCTCCTCTTTCCCTTTCTCCTCTCCTCTCCTCTCTCCTCTTTCCCTCTCTACATCTCTCTCTCTCTCTCTCTCTCTCTCTCTCTCTCTCTCTCTCTCTCTCTCTCTCTCTCTCTCTCTCTCTCTCTCTCTCTCTCTCTCTCTTCAATTCTAATTCTCGCTTTCGTTCTTGCTTTATGATTCTACCTCTATCTCTGTCACTCTCTCTCACACGTGTACGTGTACATTTCGTTTACCTATGTATTTCGTAGCAGCATTTGTCATCATTGAATATTTTGTGTAGTAATTTTGCTTGCTAGTTCCGACACGTAGTCTACAGACGCAGTGCAGATCCTGCCACCCCCCTCTCCTATTTCCCCATCGGAGCATCCACGACCACAGAACATCCAGTTTTTTTGGTTATTGTAGACGGAGGACTTTGCCAGAGGATGTCTGTAAAGTGGAGGGATCTGCACGCTAAGACAAAACTGAGGAAAGGGGAAAATCTTTAGACTACTCGCGTTATCAATATTATTGTGGTATTGTTATTATTGTGGCCTATCGTTATTTTTACGATTACTTTCGTTGCTATTGCTATAATGGTAATGTTAAAAGTAATGAAAATGACAATAGCGATAATAGTAATGATAATGATGATAATAATGGTAATGATAATAGTAGTGATAATGATAATAGCAATGGTAATAATAATAGCAACGACAATAATGATTGTACTGCTAATAATGATCATGACAATTCTAATAATAATTATTATAGTTGTTATTATTATTATCATAAT
>NC_061821.1:14321697-14324197 GCF_019202785.1 Penaeus chinensis
GTTGAAGAGAGTAAACTGGTAATAACAGGTACATTCGGAGGGAAAAAGACACAACTCCGGCTCGAAATGCCATTGAGATGTTAGCGATAAAGTCTGAAACGCTATAATAGAACTGGCCATACCTAGGCGGGCTGAGTCACACAGACTGGTGTGAACACAGGAGTTCCCACGGCGCTTTTGTCCGCCGCACAAAGCGTAGTTTGAAAGCAACGGGCAAAGTTTCGGGGCGACATTCTTCCATCTTGGCTGTTGCTGGGCCTGCAGTGGCCACCTTTGCGTAAAACGGCAAAAGCTGTAGGGCGTGCAGTGGCAGGAAGAGCTGCCGACAGACGGACAGAGCGTGGTCGGGGAGAAGAGCGGCCCGGCCCGGTGTATTTCCCCCTGTCCCAGTCCACGAGTAATGGCCTCGCTGGGAAAAGGCGAACACACGTACGAGTAATGGTCACTGACTTTAGTCTTCGTGGTTCGTGCGCATTCTTCACTTGCGTCAGCCTCTTTCAAGGGCCATAACATTCCAGATGGCGCTAATGCTCCTATGATTGGCGGCGCAAAGCGCTGTTGTCCTGCGCCGAGTGTCTGAGGTACTCGGCTCCTGCTGCGGCCCTTCCCTTGCGCGCCTGCTTGGAATTCCAATGATTACAGGAGTATTTGCGGAGAGAACCGAGCATTACAACTGCGGAATAGACCTTCAGGAATAAAATTTACTGATACAAGGTGATTGTGACACTTGCTTTATTTCGCTCACGAGATTATGCGCCCATGATAAGTAAATTAAAACTGTTGTCGTTTGTGCTGATGACATCGCCGTACCAGCAGCCCGAACAATCCCCCTTATCTCTTACACCGCTTGCCTCATCGCCCATAGACGACTGCCGCTCGCAAGGCGTCTACGGTGAGATGCAAACTGCCGAAAATGACATCAGGCTTGAGTGAGTTACGTGGCATTGATAGATAAAATGAAATAGGGCCTCTTTTGAATAAGAGTGAAGGATTGTGTTGAATGTAAGTAGGCGCAGTGTTTGGGAAGCAGGTAGACAAGGGAGGCAGTGTGAATAGGGTAGATAAGGTAGATGAGGTGTGGCTCACTCCCCCGTTCGCCGCTTCTTTTCCCTTCCTCCTCTTCCCAGAGTTTTTTGTTTTGTTTTTTGCTTTGTTGAAATGATGTGCAATTTTGCAGTGTCTTGATTTAGTTTATTTAAAATAAATAGGTTGTATCAAAGAGGCTCCACCCCTGTCTTCCTCTCATTGTGTGGAACACTTATTGTGAAGACATTTTTTTCCTTGGTCGAAATCTCCCTCACTTTTTCCCACCAAACTCTCCCCCACCTCTTTATCTATCTATATATCTGTCTATCTATCTATCCTATGCATATCTGTCTGTCATTAGTTAGGTTATTACCTCTCTCGGTCATGCAATAGCCATGAAGGGAGCACATAAAGGTGACAGTTCTACCCGTGTCACCTCATATCCTCTCTCTCTCTTTCTCTCCCCTCTCCCCTTTCCCTTTTCCTGGCATCTCCCCGCTATGTTCCCCAAATTACGTAATGGAATGGTCAGCTGTTGCCTCACACTATACTAGCACATACCCTCCCCTCACTAGCAATGCACACACAGACTCACTAACACATTCTCCCTCCCTCCCCTCCCCCTGGCGCATGCACATACACACACACACACATACATCCATACATACATACATACATATATATATATATATATATATATATATATATATATATATATGTGTATTTATATAGAGGTATAATATATATATATATATATATATATATATATATATATATATGTGTATTTATATAGAGGTATAATATATATATATATATATATATATATATATATATATATATATATATAAGGGAGAGTGAGTGAGCACACGTGGGCGCCATATGACAACCGCCTCAACCCCCACACTCTACACGTATCCCCGCCTGTATCTGCTCCCTTTTAGAATTAGTTTGCGTTGGCCGTCATTCTCTCATATCTTATTGATACTCGTTATCATCGTTGGTAGAGTATTAACATGACTCATTGTCCTTGCATTTTCCTCCGTTCGGTCTGTCGGGAACTTGCGGCCACGCCTGAGCCCGCATTCTTCTGCGTTTTTGTTTGTTGCCAGGTACAGGAGCGGTGCCAAATGGTGTGCGTGTTTCTCGGGGCGGGCGGAATATCGGTGGCGTTTTTGTCTTTGTCGTTGTCGTATGTGTTTTTTTTTCTGTGTTTTTGTTTTTGCTTGTTAGTATGAGGGAACGAAATGTTTTTGTGTACTCGCTTGTGTGTGGATATGCTGATTTCAGAAGACAACAGTGAATGTGCGCGTTTGTCTGTTTGTTCGTAGATGTGTGCGCCGCTTGCATTGTCCTTCTGTTAGGCAACGATGCAGACTTCGCTAAATTTGGTAGTCCTAGGGCGACTCCATGTGGGCGTGGTCCTTGACACAACGATGGTAAACGCCCCGAATCTGGGCAGCTGTAAAAGTCCTCA
>NC_061821.1:14326697-14331697 GCF_019202785.1 Penaeus chinensis
AGTTTGTTTGTTTGCTGTTGTGTAAGAGTTACCCCTCCAAAGATTGATTAAACAAAGAGGACGTGAGGGCAACATACCTGGCTGATTCCAGGTGTTTCCCTTGCCGCTGGCACTCGCTGACTTCGCTGGCTTCTCATGACGCGTTACTTCTATGCTGATTTTATTGCATCTCAGGGTTATTGTTCGTACTCCGTGGGGGTTCTTTTTCACTTCACGGGTGAAGAGCAGGGCCGTCCTTTCCCATTTTCTGTTCTGTCATTAGACTGTGTACGTGAGGAGGGGGTATGTTTCCTTGTGTGTTTTGTGCATTTTTATGTTTTCTCAACACGTGCTTTCCTGCGATGTAAGTCTTGAATATTGCAAAAGATTTTTTCCGCAATATGACAGCAGCGCAATCCCGCGTTTCCTTGTCCCTTCAGTCAGCTGCATACTTTACGGAACCAGTTTTGTACAAATATTTTTTAGGTTAAATTTTGCCAACAGAGATCCTACTAAGTAGTTTGTATATGCTAGCATTGCTTTCATGCAACAGCAACCATACTACTACTTTACTTCGACAACTTACTGTTATCACTATTACTACTGCTGGTGTTACTGCTAGTTTTTTGATAGCCTTCAGTGGTCTGCTTGTGGCTCCGCCAACGCAACCATTATTGCATAACTTAGAACATACCCCTGCAACACTATTACTACTGCGATAGATGCTGCTATTTTAAAGATACTGAATAACCTTCAATCGTTTCTTCGTGATAATGTCGACCATAATGTTACCATTACTATAATACCTTGGCTGCAACCAATACCACCGTTTCATTACTGACACATTGCAGCAAAGAGTGCTATTGACATTACTACCGTTGCTTATATTATTCTCCTTACCGCCACCGTCACAAGAACTACTATTAGAAGTTACTACGACCACTACAGCCATATCCACAAATCCTGCTTCTGTTGCCCGTTACCATTACTACACTACGTTTTCTCCTACGCTTCCCCCTTCTTCCGCGTCGCAGTAAACATGTGTAGGTGTTAAAGGACAGACGGTACAACACCGATGCGTAGTCTTCTAGTCCTTATTTGTAAGCCCGTGTCGACGTTGCAATATATATACGGTGTGGGCAATGTAGGATGGTGGCGTGTAGTGTGGGAGGGAAGGGATCGCCCATCGTAGTGTAAGTGTGGGTGTTAGAAGTCGAGATAAGACGTGCTCATGTAATTTGGTTTTATTGCTTCTTGCTATCATGACTGTAAGGATTTTTTTTCTATTTACAGGTCTGTAAAATTGTGATTCATTTTTTTCTTTTATGTTTTGTTTGGGTAATATTTGCTCTTTGTTAGCAATTATACTTTTCATGTCTTGTATGTGTGAGTTTGATCCACTTAATGTGTCATTTTGCCTCCTCTTACTTTCTGTCCGTGAACATCAATGTGAATGAACTCGGTTCGGCTTGCATTCGAAATCCGCTCGAGTAACCTTTCGTTAGTCAACACGTAATATTTAGGTAAAAATGAATGTTTGCGGAGGAGACCCGTGCTTGCTTGCTGGAGTCACTCGCCCTGAGGTCACGCCGTGGGATTTCATCAGCTCGTAATGATCCTCGCAGGCAGGCTGAGGGGAGGCGGCGGGGGAGGGAGGCGAAGGAGGGCGCAGGTGGAAGGAAAAAGGGGAAAGGAAGAAGGAAGCCATGTTGGTCAGGGCGGGGGCCTTCGGAGGGAACTTTCGTGAACGTTATTCGATTGGGTTTATGGTTGAGAAGTCAACGGTTACAGCGAACTGCTTTCATGCCCGGCCAGTTTCCTTGTAAGGCGGTGAACCAGCGACTTTGAGGGAGCGAGGAAATGTTACTGGCTGACTCGCTGAACTCGGACTCGACCTGTCGCTGTGGCTTCCCCCCCCCCCCCCCAACCTCTCTCTCTCTCTCTCTCTCTCTCTCTCTCTCTCTCTCTCTCTCTCTCTCTCTCTCTCTCTCTCTCTCTCTCTCTCTCTCTCTCTCTCTCTCTCTCTCTCTCTCGCTCTCTCTTCTTCTTTTTCTTCTTCTTCATCTTCATCTTCCCCTTCTTCCCCTTCTTCCCCTTCTTCCTCTCTCCAGATGTATATCTTCTCTGTCCTTTAATCATACTCTCCTTGTCTTCTTCCCTATCCAGGAAGTTGCAGTGCCTGTTTGTTCATGATGTGAGAGAGAGAGAAAAAGAGAAAGAAGGGGGGGGAGGGGAGAAAAGTGGCGCCGCTGTGGGGAGCGCATCGTCGGGTATGCATGGCCCCGAATTCCTCACCCCACCTTTCCTGTTGCTCCCCTCCCCACCCCGCCCACTCCTGCCCACCGTACCCCGCCCCACCCTTTGCCCACCCTACCATGTCTCACCTCACCTCGTATCTTTCTGCCCAGTTTACTGCGCTACTTTGGTTTCGCCGTTTCACTATTATACTTCATTTCACATGATCTTAATGATTCATTCTTTCGCGTGCGCTATGCATCGTCTTCATCCTCCTGATCTTATTTATTACCCAATTATCCGTTCACACGTGTCTCTTCCTCCTCCTCCTCCTCCTCCTCCTCCTCTTTCAACGCCCCGCCGCCGCCAGCAGCTAAGGCCGTCTCGGATCCCAGGTAGCTTTTCATGACACCTGTTGACGAAAAGCTCCGTTTTATCTTCATTCGTGAATTCGACAATGATTGCAAGTTGAAGAGGGTCTCGGGAAGAGATGCTCTGTTGCAGGTGCAATGAAAAGCCGATTGTCGTTCTGTTCGTAGTGCAGTTGTGATTCCTTGGAGAGTCAGGTGTGAAGATGCTCCGCGGGCTTTGCAGGTGCGCAGAGGACGATTACGGGAGGCGGACCGCGCTTGGCACGCGGAGTTCTTCGTCGCCCGACCCTCGTCTGCCCCGCTTGTTTCGCTTCTTTCCTCATTTTCCGCTTTCTTTTCCTTCTTTTCCTTTGTTTTACTTGAAATTTTCGCCTTCTGTCCTCATTTTCCGATTTTTCTTTTCTTTTTCTCTCACTTTTTTTTTTACTAGAAATTCTGCCTATTGATAACAATAATGATTATAATGATGTTGATAATAGGAAAGCCAATTACATTCGATTTACACTAAGTAGCGCCACGACGCCACTTACGGTCTCATTTTCCACGAAAACTTTCTCCCTAAAATAAATGCCTTATATTATATTTTCACAATTGCAAGGAAATACACATGACTGTCGTAACAATGATACATGTAATTGCTGTCTTGAGAAGAAAGGACATGATTTGCATCGTTAATTGAAATTGGAATAATTACAGGATGTATATTCACGAGTCGAGAGAAAGAGAGAGAGAGAGCGAGAGAGAGAGAGAGAGAGAGAGAGAGAGAGAGAGAGAGAGAGAGAGAGAGAGAGAGAGAGAGAGAGAGAGAGGGGGGGGGGGGGGGGGGGGAGGGGGGGAGAGAGAGAGGGGGGGAGAGAGAGAGAGGGGAGAGAGAGAGAGAGAGAGAGAGAGAGAGAGAGAGAGAGAGAGAGAGAGAGAGAGAGAGAGAGAGAGGAGAGGAGAGGGGGGGGGAGAGTGAGAGAGAGAGAAAAGGTGGGGGGGCGCAGATTATATAAGGGGTATTAATAGTCGATAGGAACCCCTTCTTTCAAGCCAATATTATGGGATCCTGAAAAGAGGGAGAAAAAGAGAGAATAACTCAGGATAGTAAAGCTAGAGAAAGCAGGCCCCCCTTCCAACCACACAGCTGTCGAAGGCGGACTGGGGGGTGGTGACTCACACAATCTCTTCCAGCTTCGCCCTCCGCCCGCGCTCCTCCCCGCTGCCGCCCTCCCGCCTTCCCACCCACTTACCCAAACTACCCTCTGTCGCCCCAAGCACTCATCCTTCTCATTTTTAACTTGTTCCTCCTTTATTCCTTTCTCTCTTTTTCTTCCACTTCTATACTCTCTCTCTTTTGTTTTTTACTTCTCTCTTTTTTTCATTCCCACCTCATACAGTGAAAATAATGCCAAGAAAACAAAGAGAAAGAGAGGAACAGGTGGCACAGGTGGTTAATCGACAATCAGTTACGCTTGCTCCGTTTTAATTGGCCAACGTAACGCCGGCTTCGTGCGCTATCGGCACGCGGAAGCCTTAGTTCGAAGCCCGGAGAGAGAGAGTCAGACAGACAGACATGCAGACAGACACGAGAGTGAAAAAAAAACTCTGTAGCATCCATGTCTTGCTAAGAAAAGAAATGGAAGACGAAGTTGAAGTATTCCCTTCATATCATAAATCAGAGAAAGGTTTAAAAACTACAGAAAACAGAAATACGGCGAACTTTCACTTCGGGGTAGAGACAAAAGATCAGCATTTACCTGCATCTTGAAGTCGTTTCAGGTATTGTTATTGCAGAAGACAGTGGGGAAGGGGAGGGGGGAGTCAGAAGCAGCTGATCTGCGCAGGCGCACAGGAAACGACGAGAGATTGAAGCAGTGAGAGGGTTGGCGGTTGTGTATATGCCGGGGAAGGAGGGGTGAATGGGGGAGGAGTTTCACCTGGAGTGTTAGGGGCGAGCGAGGAGGGAGGGGAGGCGAGAGAGGAGGTTCGAGAAGAGAAGGGTTTTATTGGTGGGGGCGAAGGGGGGATATGGGATGAGGCGGGGATGGGGGCGGCCAGGGTCCTTCTGTCGCACTCCTCATCTTGGCGTGAGTCATCCGCCCCTTGAGCCGCCCGGCCTTTCCTCGCGCACCAAATGCCCACAGCCACTCGCCCGCCGCCACGAGCACTTAGCACTCCCTTAGCACATGGCGCACGCATGACCTCATGAAAAACCACGCCCACTCCTATGAACATGATCACGGAAGAGTATGAGCGAAGGAAATGTCAAAAGGAAGAGAAAAGAGAAGGAAATGTATCTGGGAAGGGAGGAGAGTGAAAGAGGAATAAGGAGAGAAGGAAAAATAAAATGAAATAAATGAGGAAGGAAAGGTAAAAAGGAGGACATCATGAGAGAGAGAGAGAGAGAGAGAGAGAGAGAGAGAGAGAGAGAGA